>NW_016911057.1:169275-200645 GCF_001483705.2 Eufriesea mexicana
GGGGGGGGGGGGGGTGGTCGAGGAGATCTCGGCACGTCAGGATAAGTTAGGTAATGTTTGATTACCTTACGCTTGGTCAAGTTAAGGAATGGTAGCTTTGACTTTTGTGCTGCACACTGCTTTTCGGAGGATTTCTGTGCTCTTCGTTGCTCTACTATACTCTACTCGACTCTGGGGAGGCCAGAATTGGCGGCCATGTCACGATAGGTTGAGTTAGGCTACGTTTGGCTACGTTATGATAGCTTGGGTTAGGTTTGGATAGATTTGGCTTCCGTGGTATACACTGATATCCTATGGACTCCTGTGCTCTACTGTGCTCTATCATATTCTGCTTGCATCTGCGGATGCCAGCAATAGTAGTCGCGGCACCTTTGGCTTAGCTATTCTACATTTGGTTTGGCTAGGTTTCGTCTGGTTGGTTCAGTGTTTCTTTGACTTTTGCGCTATACACTGCTATTTGGCCGCTTTCTGCGGTCTTCTGTGCTCCAGTATATTTTGCTTGTCTCTGTGGAGGCAAGCAACTCTGGTCCTGGCACGTTATGTAAGGATAGGGTACGTCTGCTTATATTACGTTTGCCTAGGTTACGACATGATAGAGATGTCTTTTGCGCTGTCGACAGCTATTCGGTGGATTTCTTCGCATACTCTGCTCTTTTCTGGGGAGGCCGGCAATAGTGGTCCCGGCACGTTAGGTTGTGTTAGGGTACGATTGGTTAGGTTACGTCTGCTTGGGTTGTATCTGGATAGATTCTGTTTTGGTGCCATTCACTGCTATTCCGTGGACTTCAGCGCTCTGCATTGCTGTACTACCCACTGATCGACTCTCGGGAGGACAGCAATAGTGATCGAGGCACGTTAGGTCGAGTTATGTTACGTTTGGTTATGATCTGTTTGGTAACATTAGCGTAGAATACCTTTGCATTTGTGCTATACATTGCAATACGGTGTATTACTGCGAACTACTTTGCTCTAGTATATTCTGACAGGATCTCGGGGGCAAGCAATAGTGTCATCGGCACGTTATGTATAGCTACGCTACGTTCGGACATGTAACATTTGCTAAAATTAGGATAGGTTAGTTTCGACTGTTGCGCTGTGCACTGCGATTGAAATGATTCCTGCGCTCTACTCTGCTCTATTATATTCTGCTTTGCTCTGAGGAGAGCAGCAATTGCGGTTAGGCGCGTTAGCTTCTGCTTGGTTACATTTTGTTGGATTAGGTGTGTTTGTGTTTGCTTGGGATGTCTTTGTCTTTTGTGCTATATATTGTCATATAGTGGACTTCCTCTCTCTGCTCTCCTCTAATGCGATAGACCTGGCGATGGGGAGTCCAGCTGCAATGGTCTAAGCACGGTAGGTTGAGCTATGCTCCTTTCGGTTATGTTACGTTTGGCTATGTTGTGATATGGTAGCTACGGCTATTCTGCTATGCACTACGATGTTATGGATCCCTGCTCTCTATTCTACACTAAGATGTTCTGCTTGGCTCTGGGGTGGCAGCAATATTAGTGGCCGCACGTGAGGATTAGTTATGTTACGTTGGGTTACGTTGCGTTTGCTCAGGCTAGGATAGGATAGTTCTATCTTTTGTACTATGCACTCCTATTCGGTGGATTTCTGCTCTCTACTGTGCTCTATTATGTTGTGTTTGTCTCTGCAGAGGCCAGTAACAGTTGTCTCCGCACGTTAGGTTGAGCTAGGTTACGTTTGGCTTGCCTGGGTTAGGTTATGTTTGGTTAGGATAGCTTCGTTTTTATGCTATACACTGTTGTTCGGTCGGAATCTGCGCCCTGCATTGCTCTACTAGCCTCTGCTTTCCCCTGGGGGGACAAGCAATATTGCACTCGGAACGTTAGTTTGAGAAAGTCTAAGTCCGGCTATGCTACGTTTGGCTATGTTAGGTTAGGGTAGCACCAACTCTTGTGCTATGCACTGCGATTCGATGGATTTCCGCGCTCTACTCTCCTGTAATATGTTCTGCTTTGCCGTGAGGAGTGCAGCGATAGTGGCCTCGGCACGTTAGGAGGAGACACGCTACGTTCGGTTACGTTTCGTTGGGCTAGGTTAGGACAGGTTAGCGTTAACACTTGTGTTGTATACTGCTGTACGGTGGATGTCTGCGATCTACTGTGCTCTAATGCATCCTGCTTGGCTCTGAGGAGGCCAGCAACTCTGGTCTCGCCAAGTTAGGTTGACATATGTTACGTTCGGCTTGGTTAGGATGGTTAGCATTACTTTCACCTCTTTGCTGTACTCGGCCGATACTTGCGATCTGCATTGCTCTGCCATCCTCTGCTTGCCTATGGGAAGGCCAGTGATAGCGATCGTGGCACGTTTGGAAGGGTTAGGTTACGCTGGGTTATGTTACGTTAGGTAATGTTTTGTTACGATGGCTGTGACTTTTATCCTATACCCCGCTATTCGTAGGATTCCCGCGCTTTATTGTGCTCTAGTATATTCTACTCGGCTATAGGGTGGCCAGGAGTAGTGGTCTCGGCACGTTCGGCAGGGTTATGTTGCGTCTGGTTATGCTACGTTTGGTTAGGTCAGGAAAGGACAGCTTTGACTTTTGTGCTATACAC
The DNA here is from genome assembly GCF_001483705.2 of Eufriesea mexicana. Taxonomy (NCBI): domain Eukaryota; kingdom Metazoa; phylum Arthropoda; class Insecta; order Hymenoptera; family Apidae; genus Eufriesea; species Eufriesea mexicana. Next base: position 171,858 of record NW_016911057.1, read on the forward strand.
CGCTATTCGGAGGATTCCTACGCTCTACATTGCTCTACTGCACTCTGCTTGACTTTGGGGAGGCCAGCGGTAGTGCTGCCGCGACGTTAGCTCGATCTGCGCTACGTTTCGTTAGGTTATGTTTACTTGGGTTAAGTTTGGATAGCTTTGACTTTTGTGCTATACACTGATGTACATTGAACGTCTGCGCTCTACTGTGCCCTAGTACGCTCTGCTTCGCTCCGGGGAGGCCAGTAATGGCGTTCCCGGCTCGCAGGTTTGAGTTAAGTTACAAATGGCTCGGCTATGTTCAGACAGGTATGAATAGGGTGGCTTTGACCTTTGTGCTTTACACTGCTATTCGGTCGACGTCTGCGCTTTGGGTTGCTCTACTGGTATCGTCTTGTCTCAGGGGACGCCAGCACTAGTGGAGGTGGCACTTCTGGCATAGCTTTGTTACGATTGGCTGGGCTGGGTTTGGTTAATTTCGGTTAGGATGGCTTTGACTTCTGTGCTATATGCTGCTATTCGGTGGATTACAGCGCTTTGCTGTGCCCTTGCACATTCTGCTTGGCTATGGGGATGCCAGCAGTATTGGTCTCGGCACGTTAGTCTGAGATACGTTGCGTTTGGTTATGTTACGTTTGGTTAAGTTAGGACTGGGAAGCTTTGACTTTTGCGCTATAAACTGCATTTCGTTGGATTTCAGCGCTCTAAATTGCTCTACTATACCTTGCTGGACTCTCGTGAGGGTAGCAGTGGCGGTCGCCGCGTGTTAGGTTGAGCTATATTACGTTTGGTTAGGTTAGGTTGCGTTGTGTTAGGCTAGGATGGCTTTGACTTTTGTGCTACACACTGCTTTTCCCTTGTCTTCTGCGCTCTTCTGTGCGCTATCACACCCTGCTTGTCTATGTGGACGCCAAGTGTAGTGCTCTTGGACATTGGGTTGAGTTATGTTACGTTTTGTTAGGTTGTGTTTGGATATGGTTGGTTAGTATAGCTTTGACTTCTGTGCTATGCACTGCTATTCGGGAGATTTCAGCGTTCTACATTGCTCTGCTGTACCCTACTCAGCTCTCGTGTGGCCACCAATAGCAGTCGTGGCACGTCAGATTCGGTTTCGTAACGTCCGCCTATGTTACGCTTGGCTAGGTTAGGACAGAGTATCTTTGGCTTTTGTGCTATACACTACTATTCGGCGGACTTCTGCCCTCTACTGCGAAATAATGCTCCCTGCTTTGATCTGGGAATGCCAGAAACTTTGGCCGTGGCGCGTTAGTTTGAGATATGTTACGTTTTCTTGGGTCAGGTTTTTTTGGTTAGGTACGGATGCCTTCGACTTTAGAACCCTACACAGCCATTCTATGTACTTCTGCGCTCTACTCTCCTCTAGTATGCTCTGGCTGGCTCTCGGAGGCCGGCAATAGTGCTCTCAGCACGTTAGGTTGGATTTTCCTACGTTTCATTAGGTTTCGTTGGACAGGTAAGTATAGGGTAACTTTGACCTTTGCGCTTTACACTGCTATACGTTGGATTCCTGTTCCCTTTATTGCTGTGCTATACCATGCACGGCTCTGGGCAGACCAGCAATAGCGGTCGTAGCACGATAGATTGAGTTAGGTTACTTTTGGTTAGGATAGGTTAGGTTACGTTTGGTTAGGATGGCTTTGCCCTTTGTGTTATACACTGCTATTCGGTCGATATCCTTGGTCTGTATTGCTCTACTAGCGTCTGCGTGAATCTGAGGAGGCCAGCCATTGCGGTCGTTGTACGCTTGTTCTGGGTAGGTTACGTGTAGCTTGGATATGTTTGGGTAAGCTTGGTTAGGGTGGCTTTGACTTTAGTGCTATACACTGCCATTTGGTTGCTTTCTGCGCTCTACTGTGTTGTAGTATATTCCGCTCGGCTCTGGGGGTGCCGGCAATGGTGGTCCCGGCACGCTTCGATAGGATAGGTTGCGCTTGACTGTACTACGTTCGGATAGGGTAGGATAGGATAGCTTTGACACTTGTGCTATACACTGCTATTCGGCGTATTTGTACGCTCTAGGTTGCTCTACTAAACTCTGCTCGACTTCGGGGATGACAGTAACATTTGTCTCGGCCCGTTCGTTTTAGTTGGGTTACGTTCGGCTGCGTCACGATAGTTTGGGTTAGGTTTGGATAGTTCTGACTTTCGTGGTATACGCTGCAATGCGTTCAACTTCTGCGCTCCAGTGTGCTGTAGCTTTTTCTGCTTGGATCTGTCGAGGGCAGCTACGGCGGTCTCGGCCGGCTAGGTTGAGTTACGTTACGCTTGGTTCGCCAAGGTTTGGATCGGTCTGGTTGGGTTAGCTTTGTCTTTTGTGCTGTACACTGCTATTTGGAAGATATCTGTGCACTGCGTTGCTCTACTGGCAGCAGCTTGTCCCTCGGATGGACAGCAATAGCGGTCGTGGCTCGTTTGGTTGGGTTAGGTTACTTTCGGTTTGGATAGTGTACGTTAAGTTTGGATAGGGTGGCTTTGACGTGTGTGATATACACTGCTATACGGTAAACTTGTGCGCCCTACTGTGCAATAGTATATTCTGCTTTGCTATAGGGAGGCCAGCAGTAGTGCTCTCGGCACGTTAGGTAGGGTTCGATTGCGTTCAGTTATGTTAGGCTTTGTTAGGTTAGGCTGGGATAGCGTTGACTTTTGTGCTACACACTGCTAATGTATGGACTTCGGCGCTCTTCTGCGCGCTATCACACTCTGCTTGTATCCTTCGACGCCAGGAATGGTGGTCGCAGCACGTTATGTGTAGCTTTGCTGCATACGGTTGCGTAAAGTGTGTTTAGGTTTGGAGAGGATAGCTTCGACTTTTGTGCTATACATTGCGATTCTGTGGATAGCTGCATACGGTTGGGAAAAGTTTGTTTAGGTTTGGAGAGGATAGCTTCGATTTTTGTGCTATACACTGTTATTCGGTGGATTTCTGCGCTCCACTGTGCTCTAGTTTGCTCTGCTTGGCTCTGGGGAGGTCAGATAACGTGGCGGCGGCATGTTAGGTTGAGCTAGACTACGTTTGGTTGGTTCAGGTTAGCATGGGTTAGGTTTGGACTGCTTTGTCTTTTCCGCTATACATTGCGATTCTGTGGATAGCTGCGCCCTACTCTCGTCTGATATACTCTGCATGGCTCTGGAGATGCCAGACATGGTGGTCTCGGCACGTTAGGTAGAGCCATGTTACGCTTGATTAGGCTTGGTTTGGTTATGTTTGGTTGGGGTAGCTCTTACTTTTGTGCAAGAAGCTGTTGTTTGGTGTATTTCTTCGCTTTACTGTGTTCAAATAGTCTCCTGCTTGCTCTCGGGAGGCCAGTAGTTGAGGCTGCGGCGCGTTATGTTGGGTTACTTTACGTTTGGCTAGGCAATGGCCCTTTGCGTTCGTTTCGGATATCTTTGCCTTTGGTGCTATGCACCGACATTCTGTGGACTTCTGCGCTCTACTCTCCTCTAATATGCTATGCTTGGCGATAGGGAGGCAAGCAATAGTGGTCTAGGCACAGTAGGTTGTGTTAGGTTACATTTGGTTATGTCACGTTTGGTTGGGATAGATTAGGGTATTTCTGAATTATGTGCTGTAAACTGTAACGCGGTGGATTCGTTCGGTCTACCTTGCTCTATTATATTCTGCTTCGCTCTGGAGAGGCAATCAGTAATGGTCTTGACTCGCTAGGTCGATCTATGCTGCGTTCGGCTTTGTTACGTTTGGTCACGTGAGGATATGGTCCCTTCGACTGTTGTGATATGCACTGCGATTCTATGGTTCTCTGCGCCCTATTCTGCGCTAATATTTTCTGCTTTACTCTGGGAAGGGCAGTAATAGTGTTCTCGGCGACTTAGGCTGAGATATGTTGCGCTTGGTTACGTTACGTTTGGTTATGCTGGGATAGTATAGCCAAGGATTTTGTGTTATACACTGCTCTTCTGTGTATTTCTGTGCTCTACATAACCATGGTATACTCTACTCGACTCTCAGGAGGCTAAAAATGGTGGTCGCGTCCTGTTAGGTTGAGATGGAATTCGTTTGTCTTTGTTAGGTTACGTTGTGTTGGGATAGGATATCTTCGACTTCTGTGCGACACACAGCTATTCTATGGACTTCCGCGCTCTTCTGAGCACTATCGTAAGCTGCTTGTCACTGTGTATTCAAGGAGTAGTACTCTCGGCACGTTAGATTGAGCTGTGCTACGTTTGGCTAGGTAATGTTTGGCTACGTTTGGCTAGGATAACTCAAACTTTCGTGCTGTACACTGTCATACTATGTGCTTCTTCGCCCTACTCTCCTCTAATATACTCAGCTTTACGCTGGGGAGGCCGGCAATAGTGTTCTCGGCACGTTAGTTTCTCTTATCCTTCGTATGGTTGAGTTACGCTTGGCTAGGTTAGGATAGGATAACTTTGACTTTTAGGCTATACGCTGCTACTCGGTGGACTTCTGCCCTTCACATTGCCCTACTATACTCAGCTCGACGCTGTGGAGGCCAGCAATACTAGTCGCGGCACGATAGGTTGAGTTACGTAATGGTCTGTTAGGTTATGTTAGGTTAGGTCTCGTTATGATGTCTCCCACGATTGTGGTATACACTGCTGTTTGTTGAAATTATGCGCCTTACTGTGCTTTAGTATGTTCTTCTTTGCTGTGGGGAGGCCAGCAGTGGAGGCCTCTGCACGTTAGGTTGAGTTAGGCTACTTCTCCTTAGGTTAGGTTATGTCCGGTTAGGTTAGGGTATCTTCGACCTTTGTGCTTTACACTTCAGTGCGGCGGATTTCTGCGCCCCACTGTGATCTAATATATTCAGCTTTGTTCAGTGATTATCAGGGTTAGTGGTCTGGGCACGTTAGGTTGTGTCATGTTACGTTTGGTTTTGTTACGCTTCGGTATGTGAGGCCACGGTAGCTTTGACTTTTGTTCTGCGCACTGCTATTCGGTGGAATTCTGCGCCCTAATGTAACCTAGCTTTTCCTGCTTCGCTCTGGGTATTCCTGAAATAGTGGCAGCGGCGCGTTAGTATATGATATGTTACGTTTGGTCAGGTTAGGTTTGTTTGGGTTAGGTTGAGATACATTTGACTTTCGCGGTATGCAATGACATTCCATGGACATCAGCGCCCTGTTCTCCTTTAACATGCCCTGGTTGGCGACGGGGAGGCCAGCAGTAGTTGTTTCAGCACGTTGGGTCTGGTGGGATGCGTTTGGTTGGGTTATGTTAGCCTTTGTACGGTTTGGACGGCTTCGACTTTTCTACTGGACACTGCGATTCTAGGGATTCCTGCTCCCGGCACTCCGCTATTATGCTCTGCTTGGCCCTGTGGAGGCCAGCAATACTGGTCGCGGCTTGTTAGGTTTAGAATAATATATTTTTCTAATATACTCTGCTCGACACTCTGGAGACCACCTGTAGTGATATTGGCACGTTAGGTTTATTTACGCTACGTTTGGTTAGGTTAGGTTGGGTTATCAACGACATTTCTTCTCTGAACTCCAGTGCAGCGGATTTCGTCTCTCTACCGTGCTCTAGCATATTCGGCTTTGATGTGGGGAGAGCAGCAGTTGCGATCTATGGTAGTTAGTTTCAATTAGGTTACGTTTTGTTGTGGTATATTTGGTTAGGTTAGGATGGGGTAGCTATGACTTTTGTGCTGCACAATGCTATTCGGTGGATTTCTGCGCTCTACTGTGATCTAGCGACCCTGCTTCGCAGTGAGAGTTCTAGAAATAGTGGCCGCGGCGCGCTAGGTCGTGTTAGGTTACGTTTGGTTAGGTTAGGTTTGTTTAGGTGAGGTTGGGATATCTTTCGCTCTCGTGCTATACACTGCCATTTCATGGTTCCCAGCGCTCTCCTCTTCTCTAATATGCCCAGCTAGGCGACGGCGATGCCAGCAATTTTGTGCTAGGTACGTTAGGTTCGGATTGGTTACGTTTGACTATGTGTGTTGAGGAGCGGGTAGGTTAGTTCATCTTCCGCTTTCCTGCTTTAAACTTCAATGCGGCAGATTTCTGCGCTCCTCTTTGCGCTGCAAAATTCTGCATGTCTCCTGGGAGGTCAGCAATGGCGATGTAGGCACATTATGTTGAGTTACGTTGGTTTGGATATGTTACGTTTGGTTAGGTTAGGATAGCATATCTTTGGCTTTTGTGCTATACACTGCCATTCGGTGGACTTCTACTGTGCTCTAGTGTATTCTGCTTTGCTCTGGGGAGGCATCTAATATTGGTCTCAGCACGATAGGTTGAAGTAGGATACGATTGGTTAGTTTACTACGTTAGGCTAAGTTTGGTTAGGATCGCTTTGACTTTCGTGCTATACACATTTATTCGGCAGATTCCTGCCCTCCACTGTGCTCTACTCTAATCAGCTTGGCCCTGTGGAAGTCAGCAATAGTGGTCGCGGCACGTTATGATGAGTGCGCTGCGTCAGGTTAGGACAGGTTATTTTGAGTTAGGATTGCGTCTCTTCCACTTTTCTGCTGTACACTGCGTTTCCATGGATTTCTGCGCTCTATTCTCCTCTGATATGTTCTGCTAGGCACTGCGGAGGCCAGCAATTGTGGTGGAGGCACTTTAGATAGCGTTTGGTTACGTTTGGCGTTGTTACGGTTGGTTAGATTACGACAGGGTATATATGACTTTTGCGACATACACTGCTACTTGGGGGATTAGTGCGCTCTATTGTGCTCGAGTATATTCTGCTTGGTACTGTGGAGGCCAGCAATAGAGATCTAGGCTCGATCAGTTTATTTATTCTACGCTTGTTTAGGTTAGGTTAGGTCATGTTAGGGCACTTTATCTTTGATTTTTGCGCCATACACCACAATTTGGTGGCTTTCTGGGCTCTACTGTACTCTAGTATATTTTGATTGGTGCTGCGGATGCCAGTAATAGTGGTCGCGTCCAGTTAATTTGAGTTAGACTACGTTTGACTGCGCTATGTTAATTTGGGTCAGGTTTGGATACATCTGACTTTCGCAGTATACACTGCCATCCGGTGTGTTTCTACTCTCAGCTGTGCTGTAGTATGTTCTGCTTGGTACAGGGGAAGCCAGCAATTGCGGTCTCGGCAAGATAGCTTGACATAGGATACGTTTGATTAGGTTATGTTAGCTACGGTTAGGATTGTATGGTTTCGCTTTCTTTGCTGGAACGTGCGATCCTATGGATTTCTGCGCTCTGCTCTACTCTATTATGCTCTGAATGTCTCTGTGAGGGCCAGCAATACTGGTCGCGGCACGTGAACTTTGGATCGGTTACGTTTGGTTAAGTTAGGTTAGGTTGGGCTTGGCTAGGATGGCTTTGACGTAAGCGCTCAATACTGACATCTTACGGACTTCTGTGCTCTTCTGTGCACTACCACAACCTGCTTGTCTCTGTGGATGCCAGAATTAGTGTTCTCGGCACGTTCGGCTGAGTTACGTTACGTACGGTTAGGTTATGTTCGGTAAGGTTTGGTTAGGATAGCTTTGTCTTTTGAGCTGTAAACTGCTATACGGATTATTTCAGCGGTCCGTATTGCTCCGCTATACTCCGCTTAGCTCTCGTGAGGTCAGCAGTAGCAGTCGTGGCACGTCAATTTTGGCGACGTTACTTACGCCTCTGTTAAGATTGGCTATGCTAGGAAAGAATAGCTATGACTCATACGATATACGCTGCTTTCGCTGTATTCCTGCGCCCTACTGTGCTTTAATATGCTCTACTTGGCGCTGGGGAGGCCAGCAATGGTTCTTTCTTCACGCCAGGTTAAGCTGTTCTTCGTTTAGTTAGGTTAGGTTGCGACATTTTTTACTTTTGTGCTATACACTGATATTTGGTGGCTTCCTACGCTCTGCATTGCGCCAACACATTCTGCTCGACCCTGGGCGGCCAACAGTGTTAGCCGCGGCACGTTAGCTTGAGCCGAATACGTTAGGTTAGGCTAGGTTCCGTTGCGTTATGTTATGGTTCCTTCTACTTTTGCGATACACACTGCTATTCCATAGACTCCTGCGATCTACTGCGCACAATCAAAATCTGCCTAGGTCTGGGGACGCCAGAAACTCTGGTCGCGGCAGGATATGTTGATTTATGTTACGTTTGCTTGGGCTAATATTGGATAGGTTTGGTTGGGATTGCTATGACCATTTTGATATACAATGCTATTGTGTGAATTTCAACGTCGTACATTGCGCTGCTGTGATCCGCTTGGCTCTCGCGAGGCCAGCAATGGTAGTCGCGGCACCCCAGGTTCCGGCACGTTACGTTTGGATACGGTGCGTTGGCTCAGGTTATGAGGGGACAGATATCACTTTTGTGCCAACACTGTTATTCGGTGGATTCCTGCCCTCTACCCTGCTACACTGTAATCAGCTTGGCCCTGAGGAGCCCAGAAACAGTGGCCGCGGCACATTATATTGAGCCTGCTATGCCACGTTAGGGTACGTTAGTTTGTGTCAGGTCCGTGTATCTTCGACTTCTCTGCGTTACACTGGGATTCTATGGATTTCAGCGGTCTCCTCGACTCTGACATGTTCTGCTTGGCTCTGGGGAGGCCAGGAATTGTGGTGGCAGCACATTAGTTTGATTTCTGTTTCGTTTGGTTGTGTTACGTTTGGATATGTTAGGAGATGATAGCTTTGACCTTTGTGCTGTACACTGCTATTCTGTGGACTCCTGCGCTCTACTGTGATCAAATATTCTCTGCTTTGCTGTGGGTATACCACTAATAGTGGCCGTGGCGCGTAATGTCTTGTTAGGTCACGTTCCGTTGTGTTAGGTTCGTTTCGGTTAGGTTGGGATATTTTTTACTTTCGTACCATACACTGCCTCTCTATGGACTCCTGCCTTCTACTCTCCACTTATGTGATCTGCTTGGCTCCGGGGAGGCCAGCAATAGAGGTCGCGGCATGTTAGGTTGTGTTACGTTACGTTTGTTTATGTTACGGTTATTTATGCTATGAGAGGGTGGCAGCAACTTTAGTGAGATAGCACGCTATTAGTTGGATTACTGCTCCATACAGTGCTTTAATATTTTGAGATTGGCTCTGGGAAGGCAGGCAGTAGTGGTCGTGTAACGTTAGGTTGAGATAATTTGAGTTTTCTAGTGTTACGGTTGGATAGGCTAGGAGAGGGTAGCTTTAACTTTAGTGCGATAGTATGCTATCAGGTGGATCTCTGCCTCCATGTTGTGCTCTAATATTTTCCCCTTGGCTCCTGGAGTGCCAGCAATAGTGGTCTCGGCACGTTATGTTAAGTTTGGTTACGTTCGGTTGGGATGGCAGAGGCTATGTTTGGGCAGGGCAGCATTAACTTTTGTGCTGTAGACTGCTATTCGCGGGATTTCTGCGCTCTAGTGTGGTCTGGTATGTCCTGCGTGGCTCTGTGGTGGGCGGCAATAGCTGTGACGTCACATTTGGTTGAGTTATGCTATGCTTGGTTATGATATGTTAGTTTGGGTTAGGTTTGGGTAGGTTTGACTTTTTCGATATACAGAGCGATTCTATGGATTTCTGGGTTCTACTCTCCACTAGTGTGTTCTGCTTGGCTCTGGCAAGGCCAGAAGTTGTGGTTGCTTCACGCTAGTTTGAGTTAGGTAACGTTCGGTTTGGTTGGGTTAGGCTAAGTTTGGTCAGGGTAGCTACAACTTTTGTGCTTTACACTGATATTCGGGGGATTTCTACGCTCTACAGTGATCTAGTACGTCCTGCTTGGATCTGGCGGGTTCACCGGTGGAGGTCTCGGTGCGTTAGGTGGAGTCAGGCTATGTTTGCTTATGTTCTGCTTGTTTGGGTTACGTTTGGGTAGCTCCGTCTTTCTTGATGTACACTGCTATTCTATGGACGTGTGCGTTCCACTCTCCACTAATGTGTTCTGCCTAACTCTGGGGAGGCTAGCAATAGTGGTAGCGGCACGTTAGGTGGAGTTGTGTTACATTTCGTTATGGTACGATTAGATAGGTTAGGAGAGGATAGCATTGACTTTAGTGCTATGGTATGCTATTAGGTGGATTCATGCGCCATACTGTCCTCAAATACTTTCAGCTTTGCTCCAGGAAGGTCAACAATAGTGGTCTCTGCACGTTATGTTAAGTCAGGTAACGATCGGTTAGTTTAGCTTAGGCCAAGCTTGGGCAGGGTAGCTTTACATTTTGTGCCGCACACTGCTATTCGCTGGATTTCTGTGCACTAGTGTGCTCGAGTATGTCCTGCGTGGTTCTGGGGTTGGGGGCCAGCAATGTCTGCCTTGTCACGTTAGGTTGAGTTATGCAACGTTTGGTTACGCTGTGTTAGTGTGGATTAGGCTTGGGTAGTTTTGACTCATCTGATGTACACATCGATTCTATGGTTTTCTACGTTCTACTCTCCACTGATGTGTTCTGCTTGGCACTGGTGATGACAGCAATAGTGGTCGCGCCAAGTTAGGATGAGCTATGTTACGGTTGGTAAAGTTAGGGGAGGATGGCTTTGACTTTGGTGATACATTCTGCTCTCAGATGGATCCGTGCGGTCTACAGTGCGCTAATATTTTCAACTTTGCTCTGGGAAGGCCGCCAATAGTGGCCTCGGCACGTTATGTTGAGACATGTTACGATAGGGTAGGTTGGGTTAGGCTAAGCTTGGTTAAGATAGCAATAACTTCTGTTCCGCACACTGGTATGCGGTGAATTTCTGCACTCTTCGGTACTCTACTATGTCCTGCTTGGCTCTGGGGATGGTAACAATCGCCTTCTAGGCGCATTAGGTTAAGTGACGCTATGTTTTTTTATGTTCTGTTTGTTTGGGTTAGGCTTGTGTAGCTTTGACTTTTCCGGTAGTGCACTGTGGTTCTATGGATTTCTCCGTTCTACTGCACACAGATGTGTCCTGCTTGGCTCTGTGGAGGCCAGAAATATTGGTCGCGGCACTTTAGATTGAGCTACGTCACGTGTGGCTTTGTTAGGTGAGCACATCTCTAGCTTTAGCGGTATAGTCTGCTATTCGGTGGATCACTGCTCCCTTTGTTGCGTTACTATACCATATACGTCCCTGCGGACGCCAGCAATGGCGGTCGTGGGACGATAGGTTGTGTTGGTTTGCGTGACCTAAGTTTGCGTTAGGTCACGTTTGGTTAGGATGGCTTTGACTATAGCGCTATGCACTGCTGTTCGGTGAATTTCTGCACTCTACCTAGCTCTAATATGTTCTGCTTGGCTCTGTGTAGTCCAGAAGTAGAGGTCTCGGCTCGTTGGGTTTATTTATTCTACGTTTGGTAAGGTTAGGTTGGGTACAGCTAGGTTAGGATATCATTGACTTTTGTGCAATACATTGCTCTCTGGTGGTTTTCTGCGCCCAACTTGGCTCTTCTGTACTCTGCAGAACTCAGTGGTGGCCCGCAATTGTGGCCTGGGCACGTCAGGGTGAGTTAGGCTACGTTTGGTTTAGTTATGTTTGTTTGGGTTAGGTGTGGATAACATTGACTTTCGTGGTATACACTACTGTTCGGTGGACATCTGCGCTCTACTGTGCTCCAGAAAGTTGTGGGTGTCACTGGGAAGGTCAGCTACAATGGTCTCTGCACGTTGGACTGAGTTATTTTGCGTTTGGTTATGTGACGTTTGGTTAGGTTAGCATGGGATAGATTGCACGTTGGACTGAGTTATTTTGTGTTTGGTTATGTGACGTTTGGTTAGGTTAGCATGGGATAGGTTTCACTTTTGCGCTATACACGTCTATTCGGTGGAGTCCTTCGCCCTACTGTAATCTAATCTTCCCTGCTTTGCTCTGGGAATTCCAGAAATGGTGGCCGCGACGCGTTAGGTTCAGATAGGTTACGTATGGTTAGGTTACGTGTGTTTGGGTTAGGTTGGGATACATTTGACTTTCATGCCATGCATTACCATCCTATGGACCTCGAAGCTCTATTCCCCACTAATATGCCCTGCTTGGCAACGGGGATGCCGGCAATAGTTGTCTCGGCTGGTTAGGTTGAGATAGAATACGTTAGGTTAGTATATGGTAGCCGTAGTAGGGTTTGGATGCCTTCAACTTTTCTGCTATACACTGCTACTCGGTTGATCTCTGCGCTCTACTCTTCCCTTATAAGCCCTGCTTGGCTCTGGGAAGGCCAGCAAGTGTGGTCTCGGCACGCTAGGTTTAGACAGGGTAAGGTTGGTTTGGCTAGGTTAGGATTAGTTTGGCTAGGGTAGCTTAGCCTTCGTGCTCTAGACTGCTATTGGGCCGATATCTATGCTCGGCATTGCCCTACTAGCGCCTACTTCAATCTGTGGAGGCCGGTAATAGCGGTCGTGGCACGTTCGCCTGTGAGAGGTCGCGTTTGGTTGGGTTAGGTTAGGTCAAGTTTGGCTAGGGTAGCTTTGACATTCGTGCCGTACACAGTTATTCGGTGCATTCCTGCCCTCCACGGTGCTCCACTCTAATCTACTATACTCTGGGGATGCTAGCAATAGTGGTCGAGGCACGTTACCTTGAGTTTTGCTACGACAGGTTAGGCTACGTTAGTTTGTGTTAAGTTTGGGTATCCTTGACTTTTCTGTTGTACACTGCGATCCTATGGACTTCTGCGCGCTACCATTCTCCAATATGCCCCGGTTGGTGGTGGAGAGTCCGGCAATTGTGGGCTAGGCCGGTCGGGTTATATTAGGTTAGGATACCTCTTACATTTTTGCTGTACGCTACGATTCGGGCGATTTCAGCGTCCTTCATTGCTCTGCTATACTCTGCTCGTCTCTCGTGACGCCAGCAATAGCTTTCGTGGCGCGTCAGTTTCGGCCACGTTACGTGTCCTTATGTTACGTTTGGTCAGGTTAGGAAAGGATAGCTTTGACTTTTGTGCTATAAACTGCTGTTCTGCGGATTTCTGCGCTCTACATTGCTCTACTATACTTTGCTCCACTCTGGAGAGGCCAGCAATAGCTTTCGTTGCACGACAAGTTGAGGTATATTATGTTCGCCAGGTCAGGTAATGCTACGTTTGGTTATGATGGATCTGACTTTTGTGTTATACACTGCTATTCGGTGGATGTCTGCGCTCTACTGTGCTCTAGTATGTTCCGTCTGGTCACGGGGAGGCTAGCAATAGTGGTATCGTCACGTTAAGTTGGGAGATATATCGTTTGGTTATGTTTCGTTTAGTGAGTTTAGGTTAGGATATCTTTGACTTTCGCGCTGTACGCTGCCATCCTATGGACCACTGCGCTATGCCCTCCGCTAATATGCCCTGCTTGGCGGCGGGGAGGTCAGCAGTTGTGGGCTAGGCATGTTAAATTTGGTTTGGTTACGTTTCATATGCTTGGGTCGGGTAAGCTTAGGTTAGGATATCTCTTACTTTCTGCTATACACTGCTACTCGGGCGACTTCGACGATCCACATTGCTCTGATGTACTCTACGTTACTCTCGTGAGGCCAGCAATAGCTTTCGTGGCATGTCAGGCTGGGTTACGTTACGTTTGCTTATGCTACGTTTGGTTAGGGTAGGTTAACTTTGACCTTTGTGCTATACACAGATATTGGGAATATTCCTGCGCTCTACATTGCACTACTATTCACGGTCTGCCTCTGGGGAGACCAGAAATAGCGATCGTGGCACGATATACTGTATTATGATGCATTTGGTTTCGTTAGGCTAGGCTACGTTTGTTTAGGATGGCTCTGATTTTTGTGTTATACACTGCTACGCGGTGGACTTCTGTGCTCTTCTGTGCTCTAATGTGGTCTGCTGGGCTCTGGGGAGGCCAGCACTAGAGGTCTCGTCACGCTACGTTCAGATATTCTACGTTTGGTTATGTCAGTTTAAGTCAGGTTTGGTAAGGATATCTTTGACTTTTGTGCTGCACACAGCTACTTGGTGGCCTTCTGCACACTGGTGTGCTCTAGTATATTCTGCCTGGTTCTGGGGAGTCCTGCTATAGTGGTCTCGGCACGTTATGTTGATGTAGGTTACGCTTCCTTTGGTTAAGTTAGTCAGAGTAAGGCTTGGATAGCTTTGTCATTCGCGGTATACGCTGCTACTCCGTTGACCTCAGCGCTCTACTGTGCTCTAGCGTGTCCTGCTTTGCTCTGGGGAGGTCAGCAATAGTGGTCTATGCTCTTTAGGGTTTGTTATGTTACGTCCGGTCTTGTCATATTTGGTTAGGTTGGGCAATGGTAGCTTCGACTTTTGTGGTGTAAACTGTTATTCCGTTGACTTCTGCGCTTTACTGCGACCTAACGTTCCCTGCTTTGGTGTGGGAATTCCGAAAATTACGACAGCGGCGCGTTAGGTTGTTGTAGTTTACGTTTGTTTTGGATAGGTTTGTTTGGGTTCGGATCACATATGCTTGACTTCCGTGATATGCACTGCTATTTTATGCACCTCTGCGCTCTACTCACTTCTAATATGATCTGCTTGGTGATGGGAAGGCCAGCAATGGCGGGATTGGCACGTCATGTTCGGACTGGTTACGTTTTGTTCGGTTAGGTTAGGCCTCTCTGGTTTGCGTAATCTTTTGCTTTTCTGCTTAACACTTCAATGTGGTGGGTATCTGCGGTCCACTGTGCTCCAGTAAATTCTGCTTGGCTTTGGGGTTCCAGCACTAGTAGCCTCGGTACGTTAGATTACGTTATGTTGCGTTTGGTTATATTACGTTTGGATGTGTTGGGTTAGGATAGTCTCGACCTTTGTGCTGTACACTGCCATTCGGCGGACTTCTACGCCCTACGCTGCTCTACTATACACTGCTCGTCCCTGGGGAGGCCAGTAATAGTGGTGACGGCCCGTTAAGTTGAGCTAGGCTACATTTGGTTACGTTAAGTTAGCTTGGGTTAGGTTTGGATTGATTTCATTTTCGTGGTTTACACTGCTATTTGGTGAACTTCCACGCTCCACTGTGCTCTAATATTCTCTGCTTTTCTCTGCGGAGGCCAGCAATGGTGGTCCCGCCACGTAAGCGTGCATTATGTTACGTTTGTGTATGACATGTTTGGTTAGGTTAGAAGAGGATAGCCTTGACTCCTGTGTTATATACTGCTTTTCGATGGATTACTGCGCTCTACTGTGCTCTAATATGCTCAGATTGGCTCTGAGGGGGGCAGCTATAGTGGTGCTGCCCGTTATGTTATGTTAGGTTACGTTCGGGTTTGCCAGGTTAGGTTAAGTTTTGTTAGGGTAGCTTCGACATCCAGCCGTACACAGTTAGTCGGTGGTTTCGTGCCCTCTACTGTGCTCTATTCTAGTATGCTTGCACTGGGGGCCAGCAATGGTTGTCGCGGCACGTTATGTTTGGTACGTCTATATCAGGTTCGGTTACGATAGTTTGGGTTACGTTTGGGAATCCTCGACCTCTCTGATTTACAGCGCGATTCCTTGGATTTCTACTATCTGCTCGCGCTTATTATTCTCCGCTTGGCTCAGGGGAGGCCAGCAATTGCGTTGGCGGTACGTTAGATTGAGATTGGTTACGCTTGGCATTGTTACGGTTGGTTAGGTTAGGCGAGGATAACAATGGCTGTTGTGCTATGCGGTATAAATCGGTGGATTTCTCGGCTCCACTGTGCTCTAATATACCCTGTTTTGCTCTGATGTGTCCTGATATGGTGGCCGCGGCACGTCAGGTTCTGTTATGCTACGTTTGGTTAGGTTACGTTTACACGGGTAACGTTTGGATAGCTTTGACCTTTCTGCTACACACTGCCATTATATTGACCCCTGCGCTCCATTCTCCAACAATATGTTCTGCATGTCGGTGGGGAAGCCAGCAATAATGGTCCAGGCACGATAGGTTTTGTTAGGTTACGTTTGCGTATGCCACATTTTGTTAGGTTACGAGAGGATATGTTTGACTTTTGTGCTATAGACTGTGTTTCGGAGGATTCCTGCGTTCTACTGTGCTCTAATATGCTCTGCTTGGTTCTGGTTAGGACAGCAGTTACGGTCGCGACACGTTAGGTTGAGCTGTGTTACGATAGGTTATGTTACGTTCGGTTAGGTTAGGAGGGGCTGGCTTTGACTTTTGCGTTGTACGCTGCTATACGGCGTATTTCAGCGCCCAACTGAGCTCTAATATGTTCTGCTTATCTCTGTGGGGCCAGCAATAATGTTCGTGGCACGATTCAGGTTGGATTATATTGCGCTTGGTTATGTTACGTTTGGTTAGGCTAGGAGAGGACAGCTTTGACTTTTTTGCTATACGCAGCTATTCTGTGGATTGCAGCACTCTGCAGCGCTCTGGTATGTTTAGCTTGGCTCCGGGGAGGCCAACAATGGAGGGACCGTCACGTTCGGGATATATATTCTGCGTTCGGCTAGGTTAGGTTATGTCTTGTTGGGTAAGGATTTCTTCGACTTTTGTGATATACATTGCTATTTGGCGGCTTTCTGCCTCTCTTCCTGGCTCTACTATACTCTAATCTTCCCTGGGGATGCCAGCAGTGGTGGTCGTGGCACGATAGGTTGTGTTAGGCTACGTTCGTTGGTGTTACGAATGGTTACGATAGGAGAGGATGGCTTTGACTTTTGCGCTTTACACCCATACTCCGTGGACTTCTACGCAATGCACTGCATTGCAATACTCTGTTCGACTATGGGGAGGCCAGTAATGGTGGTCTCGGCAAGTTAGGTTTAGTCAAATTACGTTTGGCTACGTCACGCTTGGATATGCTAGGATAGGATAGCTTTGACTTTTGTGCTATACAGCGCTAACCGGCGGGCTTCTGCGCTCTACATAGCTCTAATATGTTCTGCTTGGCTCTGCGGAGGGCAGCAATGGCAGACTCGGCACCTTACGTTCAGTTAGGCTATGCTAGGTTAGGTTAGGTTATGACAGGCTATGGTAGGGTATCTTCCACTTTTGTGTTATACACTGCAATGCGGTGTATTACTGCGCTCTACTGTGCCCCAGTATATGCTGCTAGGCTCTGGGAAGGCAAGCAATAATGGTCAGGTCACGTTAGGTTGTGGTATATGACGCTTGGTTATGCTACGTTTGGCTAGGTTAGGATAGGATAGCGTCACAGCGCACAGTAGAGCGCAGAAACCCGCCACACTGCAGTGTAAAGCACAAATGTCAAAGACATCCTAACCTAACCAGACATAACCTAACCTAACCGAACGTAGACTAACCCAAAGTAACATGCCGACGGCACTACTGCTGGCACTCCTAGAGCCAAGCTCAACATATTAGAGCGCAGTAGAGTTCTGGAATCCGGCGTATATCAGTGTATAGCCCAATAGCCATAGCTAGCCCCTGGTAACATAGCCAATCGTAACGCGACCGAACGTAACCTAACTCCACCTAACGTGCCAAGACAGCTATTGCTATCATACCCCAGCGCGAAACAGAGAATATTAGACCACAGGAGAGCGCAGAAATCCACCGAACATCAATGCATAGCCCAAAACTCAAATCCATCCTGGCCTGAAGAAACCAAAGGTAACCCAACCTAGCGTGCAGAGGCCACTATTGCTGTCCTCCACAGAGACAAGCAGAGCATGACAGAGGAGAGTGGAGCGCTGAAATCTATAGAGTCGCAGTGTATAGTTGAAGAGACGGAGCTATTCGAACCCAACGAAGGCTAACGTAATATAGCCAAACGTACCGTATCTCAACTTACTATGCCGAGGCCACTTTTGCTGGCTTCCCCAGAGACATGCAGAACGTGCTAGAGCACAATAGTGCACAGAAGACCACTGCATTACTGTGTAAAGGACAGGAGTCAAAGATATCTTTACCTAACCCAAGCAAACCTAACATAACCGGACGTAACCTATCAAATCCTGACGTGAGGCGGCCACCATTTCTGGCCACCGCAGAGCAGAGTAGAGGATATTAGATCAAAGTAGTGCGCAGAAATCCACCGAAGAGCAGTGTATAACGCAAAAGTCATAGCTAGCCAAGCCTAACCTAGCCAAATATAACTTAACCGGACATAACGCATCACAACCTAACGTGACGCGACCACTATTTCTGGCCTCCTCATGGACAAGCTGAGCATATTAGAGCACAGTAGAACACAGCAGTCCGACTAATAACAGTGTGTTGCGCAAAAAGTCAAATCCATCATTGCGAAGCCTAGCCAAACCAAGCCCATCCAAGCCAAACCAAACGTAGCCTGACTCATCCTATCGAGTCACGAACACTATTTCTGGACACCGCAGAGTTGAACAGAACATATTAGAGGAGAGTAGAGCGCAGTAGGCTGTTAAATGGCAGTGTATAGCAGAAAAGTCGAAACAGTCTTTACCTGACCCAAACAATGCTATCCTCGCCAAACGTAACATAACTGGAGCTAACGTGCCGACACCGCAATTGCTGGCCTCCGCGGAGCAAAGCAGAGCATATTAGTGCACAGGAGAGCGCAGAAATCAACCGAGTAGCAGTGCACCGCACGAAGTTCGTGGCCATCCTAGCGTAACATAACCTAGGAAAGCATAACCAAACGTAACAAACGCCACCTATGGTAACGCGACCTCTACTGCTGGCCTCCCCATAGCCAAGCAGAACATATTAGAGTAGGGCAGATAGGTGAAATCCATAGTATCTCAGCGTATGGCAGAAGAGTCAAATTCTTCTGAGCCCAACCGAAACAAATATAACCTAACCAAACGAAGGCTACCACAGCATAACGAGCTGCGACCACCATTACCGGACGCCCCATGAACAAGGAGAGCATATTCGTGAACAGTAGTGCCCCAAAATCCACCGAAAATCAGTTTATAGCGCAAATGACGTATCTATCCTCTCCTAACGTAGCCAAACGTGACATAACCAAACGTAGCCTAACACAGCCTGACGTGCCGAGCCCACTATTTCTGGCCTCCGCAGAGACAAGCAGAATATACTAGAGAACAGTAGATCGCAGAAATCGACCGCATTGTCGTGAGCAGCACAAAAGTCAAAGGTATTCTGACCAAACCTAACCTAACCAACCCTAACCTTACATAACGTAACCCAACCTAACGTTTCGCAACCATAACTGCTGGCGCCCCAGAGACAAGCGGAATATGTGAGAGAACAGTGCAGCTCAGTAGTTCATAGAATATCTGTGCTGAGCACTTAAGTCAAAGGTGCACTAACCTAACCCAACTTAACCTAACCCAACCTAACGTAATGTAACACAACCTGGCGCTCGGCGACTTGCATTGCTGGCCTCCACAGGCTCAAGCAGAGCGTATTAGAGGAGATTAGAGCGCACATATCCATCGTATCGCAGTGTATAGCAGAAAGGTCGAAGCTACGCAAACATAACGTAGGCTGACATCCAATAGCAAAATGCATCCTATCTGAACCTAATGTGATGAGACCACTAATACTGGCTTCCCCAGAGACAAGCAGAACATTCTAGAGTACAGTAGAGCGCAGAAGTCCAACGAAGAGCAGAGTATAGACAGAAGTCAAGGCCAAGATAAACAAACATATCCCAACACAGCCAAATCGAACGTAACCTAACTCAACCCATCATGTCACGACCACTATTGCAGGCAACCTCAGAGTCGAGCAGAGTATAGTAGAGCAATGTAGAGCGCAGAAATCCACCGAATAGCAGCGCATGGTGCAAAAGTCAAAGTTACCCTACTCAACGTAACCAAACGTGACACAACCAAACGCATCCAAATGCAACCTAATGTGCCTAGACCACTTTTGCTGGTATCCCCATCGCCAAGCAGAACATATTAGAACACAGTAGATCGCAGAAGCCAATATAACGGTAGTGTACAGCAGAAAAGTCGAAGCAATCGTAGCCTGACGCAAACTAACCTAACCGAACCGAACGTGACCTAAGTTGGACCAACGTGCCGAGACCATTATTGCCGGCCAGCCCAGAGTCTAGCAGAGAAAATTAGGACGCGGTAGAGCGCAGAAACCCCCCAAGCAGCAGTTTATTGCACAAAAGTCGAAGCCATCCTAGCCTAACCTAACCAAACATAACATATCCGAACGCCACATAACATAACGTGATGAGCCAAGACCAATATTGTTGACTTCCACCGAGCCAACCAGAATATACTGGAGCACAGAAGGCACAGCAATCCGCCGCATTACCGTGTAAAGCACAACCGTTAGAGGTATGCGTACCAAGCCTGCCCTAAAATATCCCAACCGAGCGTAGCATAACTCAACGCATTGTGGCTCTGCCACCAATGCTGACGCACCCAGAGACATGCTTAACATATTCGGGCACGGTAGAGTGCGGAAATCCGCCGTATGGCAGTGTATGGCGGGAAAGTCAGAGCTAGTCCATCTTGACATAGCAAATCTTAACGTAACCAGACGTAACCAAACAGAACCTAACGGGCAGCGACAACTATTATAAGCTTCCTCAGAGCCAAGCAGAACACACTAGTCCACAGTATATCGCAGAAGTCCAACGCATTTCAATGTATAGCACAAAAGCGAAAGCTACCGTAACCTAACCTAAAATAGCCTAACACAACCGAACGTAATGTAACTCAACCTCACGTGCTGCGACCAGTTTTGCTGTGCTCCACGGAGACAAACAGAGCATCACAGAGGAGAGTGGAGCGCAGAAAACCTTAGGATCGCAGTGTGTAGCGGAAAAGTCGAAGCCATTCGTACCTAACCAAAGCCAGTATAACATGACCAAACGTATCCTATCTCAATATAACGTGCTGAGATCGTTATTACTGGCATAGCCTGGGACAAGAAGGACATACTATAGCAAAGTGGAGCGCAGAAATCGACCGAATGGCAGTGTATAGCGCAGATGTCACACCTACCCTATAGTAACCTAGCCGAACGTAGCCTAATTCAACCACACGTGGAACAACCGATGTTGCTTGTATCCCCAGAGGGAGGGAGATGTTGGTAGAGCAATGCAGAAGGCAGACATCGCCCGAATAGCAGTGCATAGCACAAAAGTCAGAGCTACCCGAACCAAACATAGCCTAACCTAGCCAAGCCAAACATAGCATGACTAATCCTAACGTGCCGAGGCCACTGCTGCTGCCTACCCCATAGCCAGGCAGAACATATTAGAGGTGATTATAGAGCAGAAGATCATAGAATCGCAGTGCGTGACAAAACAGTCGAAGCTACCCTATCCTAACATAACCAACAGTAACATAAGCGGACGTTGCTTAAATCAACCTAACGCGCCGAGACCACTACTGCTTATCTCACGAGAGTGAAGCAGAATATACTAGAGCACAGTAGAGCGCAGTAATCTACCGCATTGCAGAGTATGGAACAAAAGTCATGCTATCATATCCTAACCTAAATAAACGTAACATAAGCTGACGTAACGTAACCCAAAATGACGTGCCACGACCGCTATTGCTGGCCTCACGAGAGCAAAGCAGGGTATAGCAGAGCAATGTAGCACGCCGAAATCGACCGAATGGCAATGTATAGCGGAAAAGTAAGGGATATCCTAACCTATCCTGACATTAGCTAACCTATTCAAAGATAACCAATCCCAACCTAAAGAGCCCAGCCCACGCTTGTAGGCCTCTCCATCGCCAAACAGGGCGTATTGTAAGGGAGCTGAGTTCAGAGGCCCACAGAATGGCAGTGCATATCACGAAATTCAAAGATATCCTAGCCAAATCCAAACAAATCTAACCCAACCGAACATAACATAACTCAACCTAATGCGCCGCGGCCGCTATTTCTGGCATTCCCAGATCAAAGAAGGGAGCATTAGATCACAGTAGAGCGTAGAAATCCGCCGAATCGCTGTGTACAACACAAAAGTCAAAGTTATCCTCTCTTAACCTAACTAAACGTAACATAAACAAACGCAGCCCAACTCAGACTATCGTGCCGAGACCAAGACTGCTGGCCTCCCCATATCCAAGCAGAATGTACTAGAGCGCAGCAGGTAGCAGGGACACACTGAGTAGCAGCGTATAGCGAGAAAGTCGAAGCCATCGCAACCAAACCTAGCCATACCTAACGTAACATAGCGTAACCTAACGCAAGCAAGCTTTCCACCACCGCTATTGCTGGCGCCCGGAGACAAGTAGATGCTAGGAGAGCAATGCAGTGCACAGATATCTGCTGAAGAGCAGCGTATAGCACAAAAGACAAAGTGTATAGCGCAAAAGCCATAACTACCCTATACAGAATTAGCGTAAATTAGCCATGCCAAGCGCAACCTAACTCAACCTAGCGCGCCGAGGCCACGACTGCTGGTCTCCCGAGGGTCGAGCACAGTATAGTAGAGCAATGTAGGGCGCAGAAATCAAGCGAATGGTGGTGTGAAGCACAAAAGTCAAATCTATCCAAACCTAACCCGAACTAATGTAACCTAACCAAACGTAGCAATGCTCAAACTAACTTGCAGGGACCAATATCGCAGCCATCCCAAGAGCTATGAAGAGAATATTAGAGCACAGTTGAGACCAGAAATCCACCGAATATCTGTGTATAGCAGAAAGGTCAAAGCTACAATACTCTGACATGGCCAAACGTTACGTACCCCAAACTGTTGTGCCACGGCTACTGTTGCTGGCGTCACGAGAAGCGAGCAGATTATAGCAGAGCCATGTAGGACCCTGAAATAGACCGAATTGCAGTGTATAGCAAAAAAGTCAAAGCTGTCCCAACCATACCTAACCAAAACTAACCTAACCAATCTGAACATAACTCACAGTAACTTGCCGCGACCACTGCTGCTGGCAACACCAGAGCCGTGTAGTATAAATTAAAGCAGAGTACATCACAAAAATCCACGGAATAACAGTGTACAGCACTAAAGACGCATCTAACCTGACCGAAGTAAGCCTAACGTAAGCTAACAAAACGTAACATAGCTCAACGAAACGAACCACGACCACAATTGCTCCAAGCCCCAGATTCGAGGAGAGTACTGTAGAGCAATGTGGAGCGCAGAAATCCACCGAGAAGCAGTATACAAAACAAAAGTCGAAGTTTCCCCAACATAACCCGTCCTAACCTAACGTATCCAAATATAGCATAGCTCAACTAAACGTGCCGTGACCACTGCTGCTGGCATCGCCAGAGACGAGCAGGATATAATAGAGTGCCGCATGCCACAGGTATCCAACGAATAGCAGTGTATAGCACAAAAGTCAAAGCCACACTGATCAAACTTAACATAACCTGACATAACAAAGTATAACCTACCTCAAAATAACGTGCCACGACCACTGTTGCACGTCTCGCTATATTCGAGCAGAGTATAGAAGTGCAATCTAGAGAGCATAAATCCCCCGAATATCAGTGTACAACAGAAAAGACAAGGAAACCGTGACAAGGCCTTCCTAACCTATCCTAACGAAACGAAACATATCTCAATCTAACGTGCCGAGACCACTCTCTCTGATCACCCCAAAGCCAAGCAGGACATACAAGAGCACAGTAGAGGGCAGAGATCCACCGAATAGCAGTTTACGGCACGAAAGTCTATGGTACTTTGTCCTAACATAGCCAAGCGTGTCATAAGCAAACGTAGCCTGACACAACCTCACGCGTAGAGACCACTATTGCGGGCCTCCCAGAGCCAAGCAGAAAATCTTTGAACACTGCGGAACGCAGAAGTGCGCGGATAGCAGTGTACAGCACTGAAGTCTGGATTATCTTCCCTAAGCTCAACAAACGTAACATGACCACACGTTGCGTATCGATACCTCACGTGCCGAGACCACTATCGCTGGCCTCCGCAGAGCCAAGCGGCATATACTAGGACACGGCAGAGCGCACAAATCCATGGCATTGCTGGGTATAGCACAAAAGTCAGACATATCACGACCTAAGCCGGCCTAACCTAACCTACCAGAATGTAGTGCAACACAACGTAACGCGACGAGACCAATATTGCTGGCCTCGCCAGAGCCAAGCGGAGCATATTGGAGCACTCTCGAAAGCAGAAATCCACGAAATAGGATTGTACAAGGCAAAAGTCGAGGCTACCGTATCCTAACCTAACCAAACGTAACATAAACAAAAGTAACATATCTGAACCTAACGTGCCGAGACCACAAATGCTGGCATCCACAGAGCGAAGCAGAATGTAGTAGAACGATGTAGATCTCAGAAATCTACGGAATGGCAGTGTGAAGCACAAAAGTCAAAGTAGCCTTTCGTAACCTAGCCAAACGTAACACAATCAAACGTAACATAACTCAGCCTAACATGACGAGAACACTGTTGCTGGCCTCCACAAGGACAACCAGGTTGTACTGGAGCACAGTACTTCGCAAAAGTCCACCACATTGCAGTGAATAGCACGAACGCCCGAGATATCCTAACCTATCCTGACCTAGCCTATCCTAACCGTACGTGGCATGACTCATCGTAGCGTGGCGCGACCATTGCTGCTGGACTCCCCATGGCCTAGTAGAGCATAGTAGATCAAAGGGATCAATAGTATGGTAGCGTACAGCGCGAAAGGTAAAGCTACACTTACAAAACTTAACTTAAACTAACCAAACAAAAATCAACGTAACTCAAGCTAACGTGCCGCGACCACTATTGCTCGCCTCCCCAGAGTCGGTTCGAATACAGTATAGCAATGTCGAGCGCGGAAATCCTCCGAACAACAGTGTATGACGCAAGAGGCGAAGAAATCCTAACCAAACCTTCCTAGCCTAACACAGAGTATCGAAATATTCCAAAAACTAACGTGACGAGACTACAATTACGGGCAGCCCCAGAACCTAGCAGAACACATCAGAGCACAGTACACTGCAGAAATTCACAGTCGAGCAGCGTATGGCACAAAAGTCTAAGCTATTCTATTCTAACCTAACGAAACGATACATAAGCGAACGTAGCTAAACTAAAAGTAACGTATCGACACCATTACTGTTGGCCTCGGCGGAGCCAAGCAGAATCTACCACAGCACTGCAGAGCACAGAAATCCAACGTATAGCAGTGTACAGCACAAAAGCCAAACATATCCTGACCTAACCTGACCATAGCAAACCAATGCAAACGTAGTGTAACTGAACGTCAAGTGACGAGACCAACTTCCTCGGAGCAAAGCGGACCATATTATAGCTCATTGGAGCGGAGAATTCCACAGAATAGTAGTGAATAGCCAAAAGTCAAAGCAGCCTATCCTAACGGAGCGAAACGTAACTTACTCAAATGAAGCATTTCTCAACCCAGCATGACGAGACCACTACCGCTGACCTCCACATAGGCAAGCAGAATGTACTAGAGCACAGCAGATAGCAGGGACACAACGAGTAGCAGTGTATAGCACGAAAGTCAAGGCTATCCTGACAAAATATACCCCAACCAAACCTAACAAATCATAGCGCAACACAAGCTAACATGCCGAGAACACTATTGGAAGCATCATCAGAGCCAAGCAGAATATACGAAACCACAATAGAACTCTGTAATCCACCGAATAGCAGTGCATAGCACAAAAGTTAAAGCCATCCTTTCCTGACCTAACAAACCGTTACATAGCTAAACGTGACCTAACATTAACGAACCTCCCGCGAACGCTATTGCTGGCCTCCACTCAACGAAGCAGAACATATTATAGAACCGTTGAGCGCAGGGTTCAACCGTATGGCAGTCCATATCACAAAGGTCATAGCTATCTTATCCTAACCTGACGAAACATACAGCTGGCAAACGCAACATAGCCATTCCTGACTTGCCGAGACCACTGCTGCTACCCTCCTTATATCCGGGCAGAACATATTAGAGGAGAGCAGAGGGAAGAAGTCCATAGTATCGCTGTTCGTAGCACAATACACGAAGTTACCCTATCCCAACGTAACCACATGTAACACAAGTGAACGAAGCTTGACTCAACCTAACTTGCCGAGACCACTATTGCTTTGCTTCTCAGAGGCAAGCAGAATATGCTAGAACACAGTAGGGCGCAGTATAGGAAAAGTGTCTAAGATATCCTAACATACCCTGTCCTAACTCAACATGACCGAACGCAGCTTAAATAAACGCAACGCGCCGCGACCGCTACTGCTGGCCTCACGGGAGTCGAGCAGAGTATCGTAGAGCAGCGTAGAGCGCAGAAATCCACTGAAGAGCAGTTTATATCATAAAAGTGAAAGCTGCCATACCCTAACATATCAAAACGTAATAAACCCAAACGCTACATATCTCAATCAGACGTGCCGGATCCACTATTGCTGACCTCCACATAGCCAAGCAGGACATGCTAGCCCACAATAGGGCGCAGAAATCCGCCGAAAAACAGTGTACACAACGTAAGTCAAAGCTATCTGTACTGAACCCAAGCTAACATAACACAACCAACGTTGAATGCCGCATCTGACGTGCCGAGACCACAATTGCTAGCCTCGGCAGAGACAAGAAGATTTATTAAAGCACAGTTGTGAGCAGAAATCCGCCGAATAGCAGCGTATAGCACCAATCTCAAAGCTTCCTTCTCCTAACCTAGCCAAACGTAACGTAACCGAACGCAGCCTAACACAACATAACGTGCCGTGACTACCATTGCCAGCATCTCCAGAGACAAGCAGAGCATATTATAGAAGTGAAGAGCGCAGAAATCCACCGAATAGCAGTGTACAGCATAGGAGTCAATGTTATCCTATACTAGCCTCACCAAACGTAACATAACCGAGCGTAATCTGACGCAACCCAACATGCCGGTACCACAATTTCTGCCGTCCCCAGAGAGAAGCAGAACGTTCTAGAGTAAAGTACACCGCAGGAATCCACGGAATTGCAGTGTATAGCAAAAAAGTAAAAGCTATGCTAACCAAACTAAGCCTAACATAACCTAACCTAACCTAACCTAACCTATCTTAACCTAACCTAAACTAACCTAGCCTAACCTAACCTAACCTAACCAAACCTAACTTAACCTAACCTGCAGAGACCACTATTGCTGGCCTTCCCAGTGGCAGGCTGAACATACTAGGACGCTGTAAAGCGCTGAAATCCTCCGAAGAGCAGTATATATCAAAAAAGTCTAAGCTATCCTATTCTAACCTAACCAAACGTAGCATAACAGAACACAACGTAACGCAGCCCAGTTTGCCGAGAGCACCGTTGCTGACCTCGCCATAGCCAAGCAGAGTAATCTAGGGCACAGTACAGCGCAGAAATCCACCGAACATCAGTGTATAGCACAAACGTCAAAGCCACCCTTCCAAAACTTTGACCTACCCTAACTAAACCAACCGTAACATAACACAAACAAACGTGCCGTCACTACCATTGCTGGTCTCCACAGGGCGAAGCAGATTAAATTAGAGCACAGTCGAGCGCAGAAATCAACCGTATTTCACTGTAGAGCACAAATGTCAAGGATGCCCTATCCTAACCTGACCCCACGTAACGTAACCGATCATTACCTACCTCATCCTGATAAGCCGAGAACACTATTGCTACCCCCCTCCCCCAGATCCAAGCAGAATATACTAGAGCACAGTAGAACGTAGTAATCTACCGCATTGCAGTGCATAGCACGAAAGTGGAAGATATTCTCTCCCACCATATTCTATCCTAACCAAGCGGAACGTAGCCTAATTCAACATAAGGCGCCGAAAGCACTATTTTTGGCCATCCCCGAGTCGAGCAGAGCATAGTAGGGCAATGTAGATAGTAGAAATCCACAGAATAGCGATGTATAGCACAAAAGTCGCAGCTACCCTGTCCAAACCGGACCAATCGTGGTACTAACAAACGTAGCCTAGCAAAACCTATCGTGCCACGACCACTATTGCTTGCCTCCACAGAATCGAGCAGAACATAGCAGAACAAGGTAGAGCGCAGAAATCCGTCCAATAGCAGTGTGTACCACGAAAGTGAAAGCTATACGGACGTAGCCCAAGCTAACATAACCTAACGAAACTAAGCATAACCCAACCTAACGCACCGCGGCCACTATTGCTGTCCGCCACAGAGCCAAGCAGAATATTCCTGAGAACAGTAGAGCGCAGAAGACGAACGCATTCCAGTTTATAGCACAGAAGTCAAAGGTATCCTGACAAAACGCTGACAAAGCTGTTATTACCAAACGTAACCTAACACAACCTGACGAGACAAGACCACAAATACTGTCCTCCGCGGAGTCGAGCAGAGTATAGTAGAGCGCTGTAGAGCGCAGAAATCCATCGAATAACAGTGAATACCACGAAAGCCAAAGCTACCCAGACCTAACCCAAACCAGCCATACATAACCAAACTTAACCTAATACACACTAACATGCCGAAAGCAATATTGCCGTCCCTCCCAGAGAGAAGCTGAACATATTAGAGTCGAGTGGATTGCAGAAATTCGCCGAATAGAAGTGTATAGCCAAAGGCCAAAGATAGCCAGCCCTAACCTGACCAAGCGTAATGTAGCCAAACGCTACCTAACTTAACCTAACGTGCCGCGACCGCTATTGCTGGCCTCGCCAGAACCAAGCACGAATTACTGGAGCACAGTGGAGCACAGCAATCCACCGAATAGCAGTGCATAGCATGAAAGTCAAAGCAGCCACAACATAACCTAACCAAGCTTAACGAAGAATAACGTGGGTTAACCCAACCTACCGTGCCTCGACCACCACTGCTGTCCTCCCCACTGTGGAGGAGAACTTAGCAGAGGTGGGTAGCGCTCAGATATCCAAGGAATCGCAGCGTGTATCAGAAACGGCGAAGATATCCATACCTAATCCAGGCTAACATTACCCTTCTAAACATAGTCTAACACAGCATAACGTGCAGCGCGAAATGATACTGGCTCCCATGAGCCAACCAGAATGCAGTAATTGGGAGTGGCACTCACATACCAACAGAACCGCAGGGTATAGCAAGAATGTCAAAGCCATCCAAACCTATACCAAATTAACATTACATATAAAGAATGCAGCCTGAAAGAATACAACGTGCCGCGACCGCAGTTGCAGCCCCCCCCCCC
>NW_016911057.1:201642-212951 GCF_001483705.2 Eufriesea mexicana
GAATATACTAGGACACGGCAGAGCGCACAAATCCATGGCATTGCTGGGTATAGCACAAAAGTCAGACATATCACGACCTAAGCCGGCCTAACCTAACCTACCAGAATGTAGTGCAACACAACGTAACGCGACGAGACCAATATTGCTGGCCTCGCCAGAGCCAAGCGGAGCATATTGGAGCACTCTCGAAAGCAGAAATCCACGAAATAGGATTGTACAAGGCAAAAGTCGAGGCTACCGTATCCTAACCTAACCAAACGTAACATAAACAAAAGTAACATATCTGAACCTAACGTGCCGAGACCACAAATGCTGGCATCCACAGAGCGAAGCAGAATGTAGTAGAACGCTGTAGATCTCAGAAATCTACGGAATGGCAGTGTGAAGCACAAAAATCAAAGTAGCCTTTCGTAACCTAGCCAAACGTAACACAATCAAACGTAACATAACTCAGCCTAACATGACGAGAACACTGTTGCTGGCCTCCACAAGGACAACCAGGTTGTACTGGAGCACAGTACTTCGCAAAAGTCCACCACATTGCAGTGAATAGCACGAACGCCCGAGATATCCTAACCTATCCTGACCTAGCCTATCCTAACCGTACGTGGCATGACTCATCGTAGCGTGGCGCGACCATTGCTGCTGGACTCCCCATGGCCTAGTAGAGCATAGTAGATCAAAGGGATCAATAGTATGGTAGCGTACAGCGCGAAAGGTAAAGCTACACTTACAAAACTTAACTTAAACTAACCAAACAAAAATCAACGTAACTCAAGCTAACGTGCCGCGACCACTATTGCTCGCCTCCCCAGAGTCGGTTCGAATACAGTATAGCAATGTCGAGCGCGGAAATCCTCCGAACAACAGTGTATGACGCAAGAGGCGAAGAAATCCTAACCAAACCTTCCTAGCCTAACACAGAGTATCGAAATATTCCAAAAACTAACGTGACGAGACTACAATTACGGGCAGCCCCAGAACCTAGCAGAACACATCAGAGCACAGTACACTGCAGAAATTCACAGTCGAGCAGCGTATGGCACAAAAGTCTAAGCTATTCTATTCTAACCTAACGAAACGATACATAAGCGAACGTAGCTAAACTAAAAGTAACGTATCGACACCATTACTGTTGGCCTCGGCGGAGCCAAGCAGAATCTACCACAGCACTGCAGAGCACAGAAATCCAACGTATAGCAGTGTACAGCACAAAAGCCAAACATATCCTGACCTAACCTGACCATAGCAAACCAATGCAAACGTAGTGTAACTGAACGTCAAGTGACGAGACCAACTTCCTCGGAGCAAAGCGGACCATATTATAGCTCATTGGAGCGGAGAATTCCACAGAATAGTAGTGAATAGCCAAAAGTCAAAGTAGCCTATCCTAACGGAGCGAAACGTAACTTACTCAAATGAAGCATTTCTCAACCCAGCATGACGAGACCACTACCGCTGACCTCCACATAGGCAAGCAGAATGTACTAGAGCACAGCAGATAGCAGGGACACAACGAGTAGCAGTGTATAGCACGAAAGTCAAGGCTATCCTGACAAAATATACCCCAACCAAACCTAACAAATCATAGCGCAACACAAGCTAACATGCCGAGAACACTATTGGAAGCATCATCAGAGCCAAGCAGAATATACGAAACCACAATAGAACTCTGTAATCCACCGAATAGCAGTGCATAGCACAAAAGTTAAAGCCATCCTTTCCTGACCTAACAAACCGTTACATAGCTAAACGTGACCTAACATTAACGAACCTCCCGCGAACGCTATTGCTGGCCTCCACTCAACGAAGCAGAACATATTATAGAACCGTTGAGCGCAGGGTTCAACCGTATGGCAGTCCATATCACAAAGGTCATAGCTATCTTATCCTAACCTGACGAAACATACAGCTGGCAAACGCAACATAGCCATTCCTGACTTGCCGAGACCACTGCTGCTACCCTCCTTATATCCGGGCAGAACATATTAGAGGAGAGCAGAGGGAAGAAGTCCATAGTATCGCTGTTCGTAGCACAATACACGAAGTTACCCTATCCCAACGTAACCACATGTAACACAAGTGAACGAAGCTTGACTCAACCTAACTTGCCGAGACCACTATTGCTTTGCTTCTCAGAGGCAAGCAGAATATGCTAGAACACAGTAGGGCGCAGTATAGGAAAAGTGTCTAAGATATCCTAACATACCCTGTCCTAACTCAACATGACCGAACGCAGCTTAAATAAACGCAACGCGCCGCGACCGCTACTGCTGGCCTCACGGGAGTCGAGCAGAGTATCGTAGAGCAGCGTAGAGCGCAGAAATCCACTGAAGAGCAGTTTATATCATAAAAGTGAAAGCTGCCATACCCTAACATATCAAAACGTAATAAACCCAAACGCTACATATCTCAATCAGACGTGCCGGATCCACTATTGCTGACCTCCACATAGCCAAGCAGGACATGCTAGCCCACAATAGGGCGCAGAAATCCGCCGAAAAACAGTGTACACAACGTAAGTCAAAGCTATCTGTACTGAACCCAAGCTAACATAACACAACCAACGTTGAATGCCGCATCTGACGTGCCGAGACCACAATTGCTAGCCTCGGCAGAGACAAGAAGATTTATTAAAGCACAGTTGTGAGCAGAAATCCGCCGAATAGCAGCGTATAGCACCAATCTCAAAGCTTCCTTCTCCTAACCTAGCCAAACGTAACGTAACCGAACGCAGCCTAACACAACATAACGTGCCGTGACTACCATTGCCAGCATCTCCAGAGACAAGCAGAGCATATTATAGAAGTGAAGAGCGCAGAAATCCACCGAATAGCAGTGTACAGCATAGGAGTCAATGTTATCCTATACTAGCCTCACCAAACGTAACATAACCGAGCGTAATCTGACGCAACCCAACATGCCGGTACCACAATTTCTGCCGTCCCCAGAGAGAAGCAGAACGTTCTAGAGTAAAGTACACCGCAGGAATCCACGGAATTGCAGTGTATAGCAAAAAAGTAAAAGCTATGCTAACCAAACTAAGCCTAACATAACCTAACCTAACCTAACCTAACCTATCTTAACCTAACCTAAACTAACCTAGCCTAACCTAACCTAACCTAACCAAACCTAACTTAACCTAACCTGCAGAGACCACTATTGCTGGCCTTCCCAGTGGCAGGCTGAACATACTAGGACGCTGTAAAGCGCTGAAATCCTCCGAAGAGCAGTGTATATCAAAAAAGTCTAAGCTATCCTATTCTAACCTAACCAAACGTAGCATAACAGAACACAACGTAACGCAGCCCAGTTTGCCGAGAGCGCCGTTGCTGACCTCGCCATAGCCGAGCAGAGTAATCTAGGCCAAAGTACAGCGCAGAGATCCACCGAACATCAGTGTATAGCACAAACGTCAAAGCCACCCTTCCCAAACTTTGACCTGCCCTAACCAAACCAACCGTAACATAACACAAACAAACGTGCCGTGACTACCATTGCTGGCCGCCACAGGGCGAAGCAGATAAAATTAAAGCACAGTAGAGCGCAGAAATCAACCGTATTTCACTGTAGAGCACAAATGTCAAGGATGACCTATCCCAACCTGACCCCACGTAACGTAACGGATCACTACCTACCTCATCCTGATAAGCCGAGAACACTGTTCCTACCCCCCCCCCCAGAGCCAAGCAGAATATACTAGAGCACAGTAGAACGTAGTAATCTACCGCATTGCAGTGCATAGCACGAAAGTGGAAGATATCCTTTCCCACCATATTCTGTCCTAACAAAACGGAACGTAGCCTAATTCAACATAAGGCGCCGAGAGCACTATTTTTGGCCATCCCCGAATCGAGCAGAGCATAGTAGAGCAATGTAGAGAGTAGAAATCCACAGAATAGTGATGTATAGCACAAAAGTCGCAGCTACCCTGCCCAAACCTGACCAATCGTGGTAATAACAAACGTAGCCTAGCAAAACCTATCGTACCACGACCACTATTGCTGGCCTCCACAGAATCGAGCAGAGTATAGCATATTACAGTGCACCGCAGAAAGTCACTAACTAGCAACGTGCAGCTCAAAAGTCAAAGGTATCCTGGCCTAACCAGGCCTAAGCCAACCTAACCAAACGTAGAATGACTGAACCTAACGTGCGGCGACCACTATTGCTGGCATCCGAAGAGACAAGCAGAATATGATAGAGCACAGCAGAGCATACAGGTCCATATAGTATCAGTGTTTAACACATAAGTCGATGCTGCCTTACCAATCCCAGGCCAACCTAACCTAACCAAAGGTAATCTAATTCGGCCTAACGTGCCGCGCCCAGCATTGCTGGCCTCCACAGAGAAAAGCGGATGCAGGTAGAGCATCGCAGAGCGCAGATAGCGTGCAAATAGCAGTCCATAGCACAAGAGCCAATGCCATCCGAACCAAACTTAGCCTTACCTAACCCAAACAAACGTAACAGATCTCAACACATCATGCCCAGGCCACCATTTCAAGCCTCCCCGCAGTAAAGCAGGACATACTAGAGGACAATAGGGCGCAGAGATCTACCGTATAGCAGTGTATACGACAAAAGTCAAGGCGAACCGATCGTAACATAACCAAACGTACCGTAACCAAACGCAACCAAAATATTCCTAACGCGCCGAGACCTCTGTTGCTGCACTCCTCAGAGCCGAGCAGTACATACTAGAACACAGTAGAGCGCAGAAGTCCACTGAACAACAGTTTAAACTACGAAAGTCGAAGCAATCCCAACCTAACCCAAAATAGTGTAACCTAACCAAACGTAGCCTAACCCATGCTAACGTGCCGAGAACACTATTTCTGGTCTTTCCCGAGCCGAGCGGAGCGTAGCAGAGCAATGTAGAGCGCAGAAATCCACCGAATAACGATGTATGGCACGAAAGTCACAGCTATCCTCTCTCAACCTAACGAAGCATAGCATTACCAAACGTTGCCTTGTAAAACCTATCGTGCCACGACGGCCATTCCTGGCCACCCCAGAGCCAAGCAGGACATATTAGAGCACACTGGAGTGCAGAGATCCACTGAATGGCAGTGTACAGCACAGAAGTCATAGATATCGTAGCCTAACGTGGCCAAACACTGTATATCCAAACGTAACCAAAATAAACTTCGCGTGTCCATGCCTCTATTGGTGACTAGGACAGAGAAAAGCAGAATACACCAGAGCAAAGGAGAGCGCAGAGATCTGCCGCACTGCAGTGCAAAGCACAAGAGTCAGACGTATCCTAACCTAACCTGACGTTACCTAACCTAGGCATACGAAGCCTAAATCAACCTAACGTGCCCAGACCACCACTGCTGACATCCACAGCGCCAAGCAGTGCATATGATAGCACAGTAAAGCACAGAAATTCAACGAATATCAGTGTACAGCACAAAAGTCAAAACCACTATAACAAAACCTAACCCAACATAGCCTAACCAAACGGAACCTCACTCAACCTATTGCGTCACGACCACTACTGCCGGCCTCCCAAGGGACAAGCAGGGCACATAAGAGCACAGCAGAGTGCACAGATGCAGCGAATAGCAGTGTATAGCACAAAAATCGAAGCTATCCGCTCCTAACCTAACCAAACGTACCCTTAGGTCACGTAACTTAACACATACTGTCGTGCAACGACCACATTTGCTGGCGTCCCCAGAGTCCAGCAGAGTATTGCAGAGCAACGCAGAGCGAAGGTTTCGACCGAATGGCTGTGTACAGCACAAAAGTCAATATTATCCCAACCGATCCTAACGAAACGTAACATAACCAGATGTGGCGTAACTCAAGCTAACGTGCCGAGGCAACTATTGCTAGCTTCCTTAGAGCCAACCAGAGCATATTAGAGCACAGTAGAGCGCAGAAATCCGCCGCAAAGTAGTGTACAGCACAAAAGTCAAAGTTCACCTATCCCAACCTAACAAACCGTACCATATTCGGACGCATCCTAATTTAATGTAGCACACCGCGAACACTATTGCTGGGAAATCTAGAGACAAGTAGAATATGCTAGAGCACAGTAGAGTGCCGATGGCCACTGAATAGCAGCGTATAGCACAAAAGTCAAATGTAGTCTAACCTCACCTGACACAACATAACCTAACCATACTTGGACTAACTAATCCTAGCGAGCCGAGACCACTGTCTCTGGCCTATCCAGTGGCTAGCAGTACATACTAGAGGACAGTAGAGCGCAGAAATCGAACGAATTGGAATGTATAACGCAAAAGTCGAAGCTATCCACTCCTAACCTTACATAACAATGCGCAAAATAATCCAAACTAACATGCCTAGACAACTGTTGCTGTCCTCCACATAGCCGAGCAGAACATAGCAGAACAAGGTAGAGCGCAGAAATCCGTCCAATAGCAGTGTGTACCACGAAAGTGAAAGCTATACGGACGTAGCCCAAGCTAACATAACCTAACGAAACTAAGCATAACCCAACCTAACGCACCGCGGCCACTATTGCTGGCCGCCACAGAGCCAAGCAGAATATTCCAGAGGACAGTAGAGCGCAGAAGACGAACGCATTCCAGTTTATAGCACAGAAGTCGAAGGTATCCTGACAAAACGCTGACAAACCTGTTTTAACCAAACGTAACCTAACCCAACCTGACGAGACAAGACCGCAAACACTGTCCTCCGCGGAGTCGAGCAGAGTACAGTAGAGCGCTGTAGAGCGCAGAAATCCATCGAATAACAGCGAATACCACGAAAGCCAAAGCTACCCAGACCTAACCCAAACCAGCCACACATAACCAAACTTAACCTAATACACACTAACATGCCGAAAGCAATATTGCCGTCCCTCCCAGAGGGAAGCTGAACATATTAGAGCCGAGTGGATTGCAGAAATTCGCCGAATAGAAGTGTATAGCCAAAAGCCAAAGATAGCCCGCCCTAACCTGACCAAGCGTAATGTAGCCAAACGCTACATAACTTAACCTAACATGCCAGGACCACTATTGCTGGATTCCCCAGTGTCGTGTAGAATATACTAGAGCTCGGCAGAGTGCAGAAGTCCGCCGAAAGGCAGCGGATAGCACAAAAGTCAAAGCTATACACTCCTAACATAACAAACCGTGACATACACAAACGAAACCTAACTCAACTTAACCTGCATCGACGACTATTGCTGGCCTCCCCAGAGCCAAGCAGAGCATATAAGAGCACGGTACAGCGCAGAAATCCACCGAATAGCGGTGCATAGCACAAAAGTCGGAGCTACCATCTCCTAACCTAACCAATCGTAACATACCCAAACGAAGCCTAAATCAACCTAACGTGACAAGAAAGCTATTGCTGGCCTCCTCCGTGCAGAGCAGAGAATATTAGATCACAGTAGTGCGCAGAAGTCCACCGAAAAGCTGTGTATTCCACGAAAGTCAAAGCTATGCATACCTAACCCAAGCTGACGTAACCTA
Source organism: Eufriesea mexicana (assembly GCF_001483705.2). Taxonomy (NCBI): domain Eukaryota; kingdom Metazoa; phylum Arthropoda; class Insecta; order Hymenoptera; family Apidae; genus Eufriesea; species Eufriesea mexicana. The sequence continues at coordinate 209,097 of NW_016911057.1, forward strand.
ACCGAACGTAGCCTAAATCATCCTAACGTTCCGAGACCACAACTGCTACCATTCCCAGAGACAAGCTGTAAGTATTGCAGCAGAGTAGAGCGCGGAAATCCACCGATTAGCGGCGTTTAGCCCAAAAGTCATAGCTATACACTCCTAACGTAGCAAATCGTAACATACGCAAACGTAACATAACCAAACCTAACGTGCCGCGACCGCTGTTGCTGGCCACGCCAGAGCCAAGCACGAATTACTGGAGCACAGTGGAGCGCAGCAATCCACCGAATAGCAGTGCATAGCATGAAAGTCAAAGCAGCCACAACATAACCTAACCAAGCTTAACGAAGAATAACGTGGACAACATAACTTGTCGCAACCACTTTTGCTGGCCAACCCATGACCATGCAGAATGTAGAAGAGCAGAGTAGAAATCAGAGGTCCACCGAAAAACAGTCTATAGCACAATAGCCGAAACTATCCTTAACGAACTTAACCAGAGATTACCTAACCAAACGTCACACAACACAACCTTGCGTGAGGAGACGCCCCTTTCTAGCCTCCCCAGTTCCAAGCAGAAAATATTAGCGCAAAGTAGAGAGCAGGTGGCCACCGAATAGCAGTGCACAGCGTGAAAGTCGAAGCAGCCATAACATAACCTAACCAATCTTAACGAAAAATAACGTAGGTTAACCCAACCTACCGTGCCTCGACCACCACTGCTGTCCTCCCTGCTTTGGAGGAGAACTTAGCAGAGGTGGGTAGCGCTCAGATATCCAAGGAATCGCAGCGTGCATCAGAAACGTCGAAGATATCCATACCTAATCCAGGCTAACATTACCATTCTAAACATAGTCTATCACAGCATAACGTGCCGCGCGAAATGTTACTGGCTCCCATGAGCCAACCAGAATGCAGTAGTTGGGAGTGGCGCTCAGAAACCAGCAGAACCGCAGGGTATAGCAAGAATGTCAAAGCCATCCAAACCTATTCCAAATTAACATTACATATAATGAATGCAGCCTGAAAGAATATAACGTGCCGCGACCACAGTTGCAGCCCCCCCCCCCCCCCCCCAGCAGAATACAGTAGAGCACAGTAGAACGCAGAAATGCACCAAATAAAAATATATTAGTCGACAGTCAATGCTATTCTAACATAACCTCACCTAGCCTAACCATACGTAACGGAACCAAGCCTATCGTGCAGACACCACTATTGCTGACCTCTCCAGAGCCAGCCACAATAAGGTAGAGCACAGCAGAGTTCTGAAATCCACCGCATAGAAGTGTGAAGCACAAAAGTTAAGTCTGTCCTGACGTAACAAGACCTAACCTAACCTATCCTAACGTGAGATAACACAGACTAACGTGCCTGGAACACTGTTGCTGGCCTGCATATCTTGCGGATGTCCATAGGCAGGCAGTGCATAGCATAAAAGTCAATGATACCATAACCCAGTCTGCCCTAAGCTATCCTAACCGAACGTAGCCTAACTCAACGTAACGTGCCGAGACTACCATTGCCTCCACAGAGCCAAGCGGAGAATATTAGGGCAATGTAGACCGCAGAAATCCACAGAATAGCAGTGTATAGCATAAAAGTCAAAGCTGTCCTGACCAAACTTGTACTAACCTAACCTAACCACACGTAACCTGGCACAACCTGACGTGCCGCGGCGACTATTGCTGGCCTCACGGGAGTCAAGAAGGGTATAGCAGCGCGATGTGGGACGCAGGAATCGGCCGAATGCAGCGTATAGCACAAAAGACAATGATATCCTATCCAAAACTAGCCAAACCTAACCTAGTCAAACCTAACCTAACCAAACGTAACATACCCCAGACTAACTTGCCGAGACCTCTCTTGCAGGCCTCCGCAGATTCAAATTGAGTAAATTACAGCAAAGCTGTGTGTAAAATCCCAACAAATAGCAGTGAATAGCACAAAAGTTTCACATATCCCAACCTAAGCTGACATAACCGTACCTAACCTAACGTAGGGTATCTAAACCTAACGAACCGATACATCTATTGCTGTCCTCCATAGTGCCAAGTAGATCATACCAGAACACAGCGAAGTGCAGAAACCCACCCAATGGCAGTGCATAGCGCAAGAACCAAAGCCAACCAAGCCAAACATAGACAAACCTATACAAAACAAGCATAACCTAACAGAGCATATCGTGCCACGAACGCTATTGCTGGCCTTCCCAGAGTCCAGCAGAGTATAGTGGTGCAGAGTAGAGCGCAGAAATCCACCGGATAACAGTCTACGCCAAGAAAGTCGAAGATATCCAAACATAACCGAAACAAACGTAGCATAACCATACGTAACCGAACCAAGCCTATAGTGCCGAGAACACTATTGCTGACCTCTCCATAGCCAAGCCGAATTGGCTAGAGCGCAGTAGAGAGCTCAAATCCGTTGCATTGAAGTGTAAAACACAAGAGTCAAAGATACACTAACATAGCTTGAACTAACCTAACCTAACCAAACGTAAAGTATCTCAACCTAACGTGCTGGGGGCACCATTGCCGGCATCTCCAGAGCCTAGCAGAACACATAGGAGTAGGTTAGAGTTCAGAAATCCACCGAATTTCAGTGTACAGCGCAAAGGTCGAAGATATCCTAACTAAACCTAACCAATCATAACTGGACCAAACGTAAACCAACGCAACCTAACGCTCCGCAGTCGCTATTTCTGACCTCCACAGAACAAAGCAAAGCATATTAGAGCACAGAAGGCCGCAGAAATCCACCGAATAGCAGTTTATATCCCAAAAGTCGAAACTACCCCATCCTAAGCTAACCAAACGTAACGCAAACAAACGTAACCTAACTAAACATAACGTGCCGTGACCACTACTGCTGGCCTCCCCAGAGCCGAGCAGGATATAGTAGCAACGTAGGGCGCAGAAGTACAGCGAATAGCAGTGTATATCACAATAGTCATGGCTATCATGTCCTAACATAACCAAACCTAACGTAACCAAACGTTACGTATCTCAACCTAACGTGCAGTGACCAATATTGCTGCTCTCCCTAGACCCAAGCAGAACATATTAGATGACTTGTAGAGCGCAGAAATACATATAACCCCAGCGAATAAAGCAAATGTCGGTGCTACCCTATCCTAACCTAACCAAACGTAACATAGCCATATGTCACATATGTTAACCTGATGCGACGACACCAATATTGCTGTCCGTCACAGAGCCAAGCAGAGTATACTAGAGCACAGTTGGCCGCAGGAATCCGGAAGGAACAGAAGTGTACAGCACAAAAGTCAGGGCAATCCTATCCTAACCTAACCAGACGTAACGTAGGCAGACGCAACGTAACCCACACTGACGTGCCACGACTGTCGTTGCTGTCCTCACGAGAGCTATGCAGATTATGGCAGGGCAATGTAGAAAGCTGATACGGTCCGAATAACTGTGCATATTGCAAAAGTCAAAGCCGTCCTAACCAAATGCATCCAAGCCTCATCCAGCCAAAAGTAACAGAGCACAACCTAACGTGCCAGGACCAATGTTGCTCTCCTCCACAGAGCCAAGCAGAATATATGAGAGGCGAGTCGAGCGCCAAAAGTCCATATAATCGCAGAGCATAGCAGGCAAGTCCAAGCTATCCAAACCTACCCCAAACAAACGTAGCCTAGCAAAACGTTGTCTAGCTAAAATGTAGAGCGCAGAAATACATGTAACCGCAGCGTATAAAGCAAATGTCGGTGCAACCCTATCCTAACCTAACCAAACGTATCATAGCCATATGTAACATATCTTAGCCTGACGCGACGACACCAATATTGCTGTCCTACACAGAGCCAAGCAGAGTGTACTAGAGCACAGTAGGCCGCAGGAATCC
>NW_016911058.1:0-847 GCF_001483705.2 Eufriesea mexicana
TGCTGTAGACTTTGCATTGCATTAGATACCGACCGGAAAACTCAATCTTATTGACATTTTCGTTACATATTGCGGTGAGCAATCCTTTCAGCGTAAATAACGTGGTAAGATTCTATTTGATTGCGGTAGCCATTGCATTGCAATAGAATCTGTCTGAAAAGTTCAATTTTATTGACATTTTCGACTAGTATCCTGTTGAGCAAGCTTTTCTGCACAAACAATGGGAGAAGATTCCATTGCTTTGCTGTAGACATTGCATTGCATTAGATGCTGTCCGGAAAACTCAATCTTATGAACATTTTCGTCCAATATTGCGATGAGCAAACCTTCCTGGGTAAATAAGGTGGAAAGATTCTATCGGTTTGCAACGGTTTGCTACAGTCATTGCATTGCTATAGAATCTGCTTGAAAAGTTCAATACTATTGACATTTTCGACTAATATTGATGAGAGCAGTCTTTTCTGCGTAAACAACGAGGTAATGTTCTACTGGTTTGCTATAGCCACAGCATTGCAATCGAATCTGACTGAAAAGCTATATTTTAATAACAATTTCGACTACTATCGTGGTGTGCAAGATATCCTACATAAATAAGGAGGAAAGATCCTATTGGTTTGCTATCGCCATTGCGTTGCAATATAATCTGACTGAAAAGTCCAATTTTATTGACATTTTCGTCCAATATTGTGGCGAGCAAGCCTTTCTGCGTAAATAAGAAGTAAAGATCCCATTGGATTGCTATAGCCATTGCATTGCAATAGAATCCGACAGAAAATTTGAATTATATTAATATTTTCGACATACATTGATGTGGGCAGGCTTTTCTGCGTAAATAACGTGGAAAGAT
>NW_016911059.1:0-22620 GCF_001483705.2 Eufriesea mexicana
TGTTGAGATAGGCTGCGTTTGGTTCTGTTACGTTTGGCGATGTTAGGATAGAATAATTTTGACTTTTGCGCAATACACTGCAATACGGCGGATTTCTCTACTCTACTGCGCTTTAGTGTATTCTGCTCGGCTCAGGAGAGGCCAGCCATGGTGATCTTGTCGCGCTACGTTGAGCTACACTACGTTTGGATAGGCTAGGTTATGTTAAGTTAGGTTGGTGTAGCTTCGTATTTCGTGCCATACACAGCTACCCGGTGTGTTTCTGTGATCTAGTGTGCCCTATTGTAATCTACTTGGCTCCGGGGAGGCCGGAAGCAGTGGTCGTGACAAGTTAAGTTGACCTTTGCTCCGTTCGGTCAGGTTACGTTAACCTGTGTTAGGTTTGCATATCAATGACAATTGTGCTATACACTACGATTCTATCGGTTTGTGCGCTCTACCGTCCTCTAATACGTTCTATTAGGCTATGGGGAGGCCAGCAATGATGGTCGCAGTACGTTAGGTTTAGATATGTTACGTTGCATATGCTAAGATTGTATACATTCGGATACGGCAGCACTGACTTTTGTGCTATATACCGCTATTAAGTAGATTTCCGCGCCCTTGTGTGTTCTGGTATGTCCTGCTTGTCTCGGGGTGCCAAAAATAGCGGTCGTGCACGTTTTGTTGAGTTGGGCTACGACTGGATATGTTAGATTAGGTCAGGCAATATTTGTATGTATTTGACTTTTGTGATGTACACTGCTGTACGGTGCATTTCTGCGCCCAACATTGGTCTACTATACTCTGTTCGGCCCTGGAGGGGCGAGCGGTTGTCGTCGTGGCACAATAGTTTGAATTAGGTTACGTTTGGTTTGATTAGGTTCGGTTCTGTTTGGTTTTGATATCAACGGTTTTTGTGGTATTCACTGTATTGTGGTGAATTTCTGCGCTCTACCCTGCTCTAGTACATTCTGCTTGTTTATGTGCAGGCCAGCAATGGTGGTTTCGTCACGTTAGGTTGAGATAGGCTACGTTTGGGTATGTTAGGGTAAGCAGCTTTCACTTTTGAGCTTTACACTGCTATTCCGTGGGTTTCTGTGGTCTACTCTACTCTACTACATTCTGCTTGGCTCTGGGGTGGCCGGAGGCAGTGGTTCGTGCACGTAATGTTGAGTTATGCTACGTTTGCCTTGGTTAGTTTGAGTTTGGTTAGAATAGGGTTTCATAGACCTATGTGCTGTACACTGCAATGCGGCGGATTTCTGCGCACTGCTGTGCTCTAGTACATTCTGCTTGTCTCTGTGGAAGACAGCAATTGTGGTCTCGTCAGGTTAGATTTAATTAGGTTACGTTTGGGTATGCGACGTTTGGCTATGTTAGGATTGGCTACTCTGACTTTTCAGATACGCAGTTATTGTTTGGATTTCTGTGCTCTATTGTGCTCTAGTGTGTTGTGCTTGGCTCAGGAGAGGCCAGCAATGGCGGTCTCGGCACGTTATGTTGAGTTAGGCTACGTTCGGCTATGTCCTGTTGGTGTGGGTTAGGCTCGGGTAGATTAGACTTTTCTGGTATACTCCGCGATTCTATGGATTTCTCCGCTCTAGTTTCCACTAGTATCTTCTGGTTGCCTCATGGGGTATCCGCGTTGGTGATCGCGGCACATAATGTTTTGTTAGGTTACGCTTGGTTTGTTAACGGATGGACATACTTGGAGTTGATAGCTTCGACTGTTGCACTATACTCTTCCATACGTTGGATTTCAGCTCTCTATAGTGCTCTAGTATGTACAGGTTGGCACTGGGAAGGCCAACAATATCTGTCTCGGCACATTTTGTTCAGTTTCGCTACGCTCAGTTGGGTTAGGTTGGTCTAGGTTTGGTTAACATAGCTTTTACTACTGTGCAATGCACTGCAATTCTTTGGTTTTCCGCCCTCTAGTGTGCTCTAGCATGTTCTGCTTGTCTCGTAGAGGGAAGCAATAGTGGTCCCGGCACGTTAGGCTGTGTAAGGTTGCGTTTGGTTGTGTCACGTTTGTTTCGATTAGGATGGGGTATCTTAGACTTTTGTGCTGTACGCTACCCTTCGGTGGGTTTCTGGGCTCTACGTTGCTCCACTATACTCTGCTCTACTCCCGGGATGCCCTCAATAGTGTTCGCTGCATATTAGTTTGAGTTAGAGTACGTTCGGTAGGGTTAGGGTACGTTGCGTTAGGTTAGGTTAGCTATGAACTTTTTGCTGCACACTGCTATCCCATGGATGCATGCTCCCTACTGTGCGCCATCTAACTCTGCTAGTGCCTATGGACGCCAGGAATAGTGATCGCGCCAAGTTAGGTTTAGTTACGTTCAGTTTGGTTAGGCTAGGTTTAGTTAGGTTTGGTTGGAGTAGTCTGACTTTTTTGCTACACGCTGCTATCCGGCCGAATTCAGCGTCCTGCATTTGTCTGCCATACTCTGCTTGGCCCTCGTGAGTCCAGCGGTAGTGGTTGGGGCACTCCAATGTTGTTAGGTTACGTTCGGTTGTGCCACGTTCGGTCAGGTTAGGAGAGGATAGCTTCGACTTTTGTGCTATACACTGTTATACGGTTGACTTCTGCGCCCCGCTGTGCTCTAATATATTATGCTTGGCTCTGGAATGCCATCAATAGTGGTCGCGTCAGTATACGCTTAATTATGTTACATTTGACAATGACACGATTGGTTTTGTTTGGAGAGGATTGGTTTGACTTTCGCGGTATACACAGCTATGCCGATGACTTCAGCCCTGTGCGTTGCTCTACTAGCATCCACTTGTATCTGGGGAGGCCTCATCTGGTGGTGGCGGCACGTTCGGTTGAGTGCAGCTACGTCCGCTAAGTTCCGTTTCGTTAGGTTAGGATAGAATAGCTTTGACAATTGTGCCGTACGCCGCTAGTTGGTGCATACATTCTTCTGCTACACACTGGCCGACTATGGTGAGGCGAACAATAGCGTCCCTGTCACGGTAGGCTGCACTATGTTACGTTTGGTCAGGCTACGTTAGGCCATGTTTGGCTAGGGTAGCTAAGTCTCTCGTGCCATACACAGCTATTCTGCGGATATCTGTAATCTACTTTGCCTTACTACACTCTGCTTGTCTGTGTGGAATTCAGGTGCAGTGGTCGCTTCACGCAATGTTGAGTTATGCTACGTTTGGTTGAGTTAGGTTACATCAGATTATGCTAGGATGTCTACGGCTTTTGTGCTATTTATGGCAATGCGGTGGAATTCTGCGCTCTACTGTGATCTACTATGTTCCGGCCGGCTCTGCAGTAGTCAGCAATAGTGGTCTATGCGCGCTCATTTGGGATATGCTACGTTCGGGTATATTACGTTTGGCTGGGTTAGGATAGGCTGCCCTGACTTTTGTGCTAATCACTGCTAATCGGTGGATTTCTGAGCTCTAATGTTCTCTAATATGCTGTGCATTGCTCTGGGATGGCAAGTAATAATGGTCTCGGCACGTTATGTTTTGCAAAACTTCGTTTCGTTAGGTCAGGTTAATAAGGATTGGTTAGGATTTCTTTGACGTTTGTGCTATACGCTGCTATTCGGTGGACTTCGACACTATACATTTCTCTACTATACTCCGCGCGACACTGTGGTGGCGAGCATTAATGGCCTTGGCACGTAAGGTTGCGTCAGGTTACATTCCGTTAGTTCAGGTTGGGATAAGTTTGGTCAGGATAGCTTTGACTTTAGTGCTATACACTGATATTCTGTGGATATCTGTGATCCACTGTGCTCTACTACACTCTGCTTGTCTCTGCGGAGAGCAGCAATGGTGGTCTCGTCGTGTTAGGTTGACTTAGGCTAGGTTTGGATATGTCACGTTTGGACAGCTTAGCATATGCTACTTCCTCTTTTGCGCTATACTCTGATATTCGGTGTATTTCAGCGCTCTAGTGTGCTGTAGCTTGCATTCCTTGGCCATACGAAGACCATCAACAGCGGCTGCTAGACGTTATGTTTGTTATGCTACGCTTGGCGATGTTATGTTTGGCTGGGTTATAACAGGCTGCAATGACTTTTGTGCGGTGCACAGCTATTCGGTGGATTTCTGCCTTCTACTGTACTCTAAGGTGCTTTGCTTGGCACTGGGGGGGGGGCAGCAATATTGGTCTCTTCACGTTATGTTGAGCTACACTACGTTTGGATTAGTTAGGTTGGGTCAGGTTAGATTTGGGTATCTTTCACTTCTGTGCTATGCACTGCAATGTGGTGGATTGTTGCGATCCACTGTGCTCTAAAATTTTCTGCTTGGATCTTGGGAGACCCGCAAAAGTGGTTCAGGCACCTTTAGGTAGGATAGGTTACGTTTGGTTAGTTTAGGTTATGTCATGTTCGGTAATGTTAGCTACGACTTTCGTGCTATAAACTGTTGTTAGGTGGATTTATGCGCTCTACTGTGCTCTACTATACGCTGCTTTTCCCCGAGGAGGCCAGCAATGGGGGTCGCGGCACGTTGTTTTGAGTTATGCTGCGTTTGGATGAGTTAGCTTTGGATAGCCACCACTCTTGTGCTATACACCGCGATTCTATGGATTTCTACGATCTACTGTCCTCTAATATGTTCTGCTCGACTCTGGGGAGGCCAGCAATAGCGGTCGCGGTAAGTTACGTATAGCTATGCTACGTTCGGTCTTGTTAATGTTGTAAATATTAGGATAGGATTGCTTTGACATTTGCGCTGTACACTGCTATTCGGTGCATTTCCGCACTCTACGTTACTCTGCTATACTCCGTTCGACACTGAGGAGGCAAGAAAGAGCCGTCGCATCAAGTTAGGATAGGATAGGTTACGTTCGGTTAGGCTAGGTTAGGTTAAGTTTGGTTAGGATAGCTTGGACTTTCGAGCCTTACACTGCTACTCGGTGGATACCTGTGATCTACTGCGCTCTACTATATTCTGCTTGGCTCAGGGGAGGCCAGAAGCAGTGGTCGCGACACGTTATGTTGAGCTATGCGACGTTAGGCTAGTTTATGTTAACTTGGGTTAGATTTCGTTTGCAATGGCGTTTGCGCGATACACAGCGATGCTATTGCGTTCTGCGCTCTACTCTACTATAATATGTCCAGCTCGCCTTCGGGGAGGCAAGCAATTGTGCTCGCAGTGCGTTAGGTTTCGTTATGTTACGTTCGGCTATGCTATGGTTCTACATATTAGGAGAAGGTAGCTGCGACCTTTGTGATATACACTGCTACTCGGGGGATTTTTCGTTCTAGTGATATCTAATATGACCTACTTGGCTCTGGAGAGGCCAGCAATAGTGGTCTCATCACGTTATGTCGAGTTACACTACGTTCGGTTAGGTTAGATTATGCCAGGTGAGGTTAGGATATCTACAGCCTTTGTGCTGTTCACTGCAGTACGGAGTATTTCAGCACTCCTCTGTGCTGTAGCACATTCTGCTCGACCCTGCGGAGGCCAGTAATGGTGGTATCGTCAAGTCAGATTGACTATGTTACGTTCGGCTGGGTTAGAATTGTCTACCCAGGTTCTTGTGCTTCCACTGCTACTCGGTGGATATCTGCGCTCTAGTGTGCTCTATATGTTCTGCTTGTCCCTGGAGAGGCCAGCAACTGTGCTCGTGTCACGTTTCTTTCAGCTATGTTACGTTTTGTTTGGTCAGATTCGGATGAGTTTGATTAGGATGGCTTTGACTTATGTGCCGTACACCGCTATTCGGCAGCATTCTGCGCGCTACTCTGCTCTAGTATATTCTGCTTTGCTCTGGCGACGCTGGAAATAGCTGCCGCGGCACGTTAGGTTGCGTAAAGCTACTTTCGGTTATGTTACGTATGGTTTAGTTAGGAGAGGGTAACATCGACTACTGCGCTGTACACTGCTATTCGGTGGATTCCTGCGCTCTACTACGCTCTAATATGCTCTGCTTGGCGCTGGGGAGGGCATCAATTGTGTTCCCGGTACGTTAGGCTGACATAGGCTGCGTTCGGTTATGTTACGTTTGGTCCAATTAGGATAGGGTTATTTAGACCTTTGTGCTCTACGCAGATCTTCGGTGCATTCCTGTAATCCACATTGCTGTACTATACCCCTCTCTGCTCTCGGGATGAGAGCAATAGTGCTCGTGGCTTGTTGGGTCGAGATTTGTTACGCTTGGTTATGTCAGAATAGGATAAGTTTGGTTAGGGCTGCTCCGGCTTTCGTGTTATACAAAGCTATTCGGTGTGTACCTTCCCTCCACTGTGCTGTACTGTAGTCTTCTAGACCCTGGGTAGGCCAGGAATTGTGGGCGGTTCACGTTAGTTTGAGTTACGCTTCGTCTGGTTAGGATATGCTGGTCTGGGATAGGTTTCGATTGCTTCGTCTTTCGCGTTATACACTGTTATACGGTGGAATACTGCGCTCTACTGTTCTCTACGATACCCTGCTCGAATCTGTGTGGCCAGCAGTAGCTGCCGCGGCATGTTGCTAAGAGTTTATGTTACATCTGGTTACTTTACGATTTGTTACGTTAGGAACGGATGTCCTTAACTTTTGTGCTATACACCGCTACTCGGTGCATTTGTACGCTCTATGTTGCTCTACTATACTTAGTTCGACTGCGGGGAGGCCAGTAGTAGTGGTCTCGGCACTTTAGTTTGAGTTAGGCTATGTTTGTTTGTGTCAAGTTTGGCATTTGTAGCAGAGGATAGCTTTGACTTTTGTGCTGTACACTGCGACTCTATGAATTTCAGCGCTCTGCTATCCACTGATATGCTCCGCTGCACTCTGCAGAGGCCAGTAATTGTGGTCCCGGCACGTTTGCTTGATTTACTCTATCTTTGATTACATTACATTTGGATAGTGTAGGAGAGGGCAGCATTGACCTTTGAGCAATATACTGCTATTGGGGGAGCTTCTGCGCTATGCTGTGCTCTAATATAGTCTGCTTGGTTTTGGGGAGGCCAGCAATAGTTGCCTCTGCACGTTAGGATGAGCTAGGTTAAGATTGGTTAGGTTGAGTTTGTTTTGGTTAAGCTTGGATGTCACTGACTTTTGTGCTATATACTGCATCTCCGCGGTTTTCTGTGACCTACTGCGCTGTGGTATATTCTGCGTGGCTCTTGGGTGGTCAGCAATAGTGTTGCAGGGCGGATAGTTTGACCATGTTTGCGTTTGTGTATGCTATGGTTGGATAGGTTCGGCTAGGACAGCTTCGACTTTTGACCTGTACGCAGCTAGTCACTGGATTTCTACGCTCTGCATTGCCCTTCTCTACTGTGCTCTGCTCTGGAGAGGCAACTAATAGCGGTCTCTACACTTTAGTTTGAGTAAGGCTACGTTTGGTTATGTTACGTTTGGCTGCGGTAGTATAGGATAGCTTGGTGCATTTCTGCGATATTCTCTCCTCTAATATGCTATGCTTGGCCCTGTGGAGATCAGCAACAGTGCTCCTGGCACGGTTGTTATGTTGCGCTCGATTAGGTTACGTTTGTTTCGGTCAGATTCGGATACCTTTGACTTTCTTGCTATAAACAGCTATCCGCGGATTTCTGCGCTCTACTGTGTCATAGTATACTGTTCTTGGCTCTGGTGAGGCCAGCCATTGTGGCCTCGGCACGTTGGGTTGTATTATCCTACGCTTTGTTAGGCTATGGTAGGATTAGTTTGGACAGGATAGCTTTGACTTTCTTGCTGTACACTGTCATTCGTTTCATTTCTGTGATATACTGCGCTCTACTACACTCTGCTTGGCTCTGGGGAGTCCAGGAGCATTGGTCGCCGCACGTTGCTTTGAGATACGCTACGCTTGGTTAGGTTAGGTTAGGTCAGGTTGTGGTAGGATGTCTTCGACTTTTGTGCTATTCACTGCGATGTGTTGGTTCTCTGTGCACTTCTGTGATCTAGTACATTCTACACGTCTCTGTGGTGGCCTGCAATACTGGCCTCGTCATGTTAGCTTGAGCTAGGCTAAGTTTGGATATGCCACGTTTGGCTATGTTAAGACACGCCTCTCTGGCCTTTGTGCTTTACACGGCTTTTCGGCGTATTTCTGTGATCTACCTTGCTCTACTGCATTTTGCATTTTTCTGTGGAGGCCAGGAGTTGTAGTAGCGGCACGTCATGGTGGGACATGCTGAGAAAGGTCTGGTTAGATTGTGTCTGGTTATGTTAGGGTACCTTCGACTTTTGTGCTATTCACTGCAATGTGGTGTATTTCTGCGATCTACGGTGCTCTAGTACATTCTGCTTGTCTATGTGGGGGGGGGGGCAGCAATAGTGGTCTCGGCACGTTAGGTCGAGCTATGCTACGTTTGGATTTGTTATGTTTGGTTATGTTACTAGGGGATAGTTCAGACTTATGTGATATACACTGTTATCCGCCGACATCTGCGCTCTACTCCGCCTTAGTATATCCTGCATGGCTCTGGGGAGGCCAGCAGTAGTGATCTTGGTACGTTAGATTGAGGTTGGCTACGTTTGGATGTGTTACGTTTGGTGTGGTTAGGATACGATAGTTTGGACCTTTGTGCTATACACTGCAATCAGCGAATGTCTGCGCTCTACCGTGCTCTAATGTGCTCTGCTTGGCGCTGTGGTCACCAGTAGTAGTGGTCACGGCACGTTACGTCGAGTCTGGTTACGTACCGTTGAGTTAGGTTAGAAAGGTTCGGTTGGGGCTTCCTTGCTTTTGTGCTATCCACTGCTATACGGTGCATTTCCTCGCTCTACGTTGATCCACTATACTCCGTTCGAATATGGGTAGGCGTGCAGTGGTGGTCGTTGCACGTTAGTTTGAGCTAGGTTACGTTCGGTTTGATGAGGTTAGGTTAATTTCGGTTAGGTTAGCTTTGACTATCGTAATATAGCTATTACGAGTTGGATTCCTGTGATCTAATGTGCCCTCGTATATTGTGCTTGGCTTTGTGATTGCCTGCGGCAGTGGTCGTGGCACGTTATGTTGAGCAATGCTAAGTTCCATTAGGTTAGGTGAGAGAAGTTTATGTGATAATATCTTCGCTATCCGCCCACTGCTGCGATCTACTGTGTTCTAATATTCTCTGCATGGTCCTGTGGAGGCCAGCAATAGCCTTCTCGGCACGCTAGGTTGTGTTAGGTTACGTTTCGTTAGATAAGGCTTTTGGTTAATCTCGGTCAGGTTAACTTAGGCCTTCGTGCTATACACTTCAATTCGGTAAATTTCTGCGCTCTACTGTGCTCCTCCATGTTCTGCCTAGCACTGGGAATGTCAGCAAAATTAGTCTCGGCACGTTAGTTTGAGTTATGTTACGTTCGGTAAGTCTGGGTTAGGTTAAGTTCGGCAATGATAGCTCAGACTTTCCTGGTATACACTGTTGTTCGGTGGACCGCTGCGCTCAACTGTGCTCTACTATATTCTGCTTGGCACTGGGGAGGCAACTATTTGTGGTCGCTGCACGTTATGCAGAGGTAGCCTACGTTAAGAGAGGCTATGTTAGCTTAGGTTTGGTTCGGACTGATACGACTTTTGTGCCTTACACTGGGATTCTATACATTGCAGCGCATTCCTTTCCTCTAGTAAGTTCTATTCTACTCTGGGGCCGCGAGCAATAGTGGTCGCGGTACGCTAGGTTGAGTTATGTTACGTTTGGTTATGTCAAGTTTGGATAAACTGGGACAGGATATCTTTGACTTTCGTGCTGTACACTGCTATTCGGTGGACTTCTGCACTCTCGCGTGCACTGGTATGTTCTGCTCGGTTCTGTGGACTGCAGAAATGGTTGTCTTGGCACGTTATTTTGAATTGGGCTACAATTGGTTAGGTTAGATTAGGTCAGGTAAGGCTTGGGTATGCCACTTCCCTGCTATACACTGCAATCAGTGGGATTGCTGCGATCTGTTGAGCAATAGCATAATTTGCATGGCTCAGAGGATGCCGGAAGCAGTGCTCGCGGCACGTTACATGGAAGTGTGCTACGTTTGGTTGGGCCATGCTAACTTGGTTTCGGTTTGGATAGTAATGACTTTTGCGCTCTACACTGCGATTCTATGGATTTCTGCGCTCTACACTCCTCTAGAATGCTCTTCTCAACTCTGGGGAGGCCAGCAATAGTTGTCGCGTTACGCTAGGTGTAGCTGTGTTTCGTTTTGTTATGTTATGGTAGTACAAATTAGGATGTGGTGGCTTTGACATTTGCGCCGTACAATGCCATTCGGGGCATTCATTAGGCCACGTTTGGCTATTTCCAGTATGATTGCGTTAGCCTTTGCTAACTTAGACTTTTGTGCTTTTCACCGCCATACGGTGCATTTCTGCCTTCTACTGTGCACCAATAAGCTTCGCATGGCTCTGGGGAGGCCAGCAATGGTGTTCGTGGTGCGATATTTTGAATTAGGTTACGTTCGGTTATGTTCCGTTAGGTTAGATTAGGATATGGAAGCTTTGACTTTCGTGCTATACACTGATATTCGGTGTATTTCTGTGCTCTTCATTGCTCTAATATACTCTGCTCGTCTATGGGAAGGATAGCGATGCTAGTCTGGGCACCTTATGTTGAATCAGGCTACGTTCGGTTGTGTTAGGTTAGGACAACTCGGGTTGGGATATCATCCACTTTTTTGCTATCCACTGCATTGCGGTGGGTTACTGCAGTCTACTGAGATTTAGTATATTCTGCTTAGCTCTGGCGAGGCTAGCAAAAGCGGTCTCGGCACGTCAGGTAGAGTTAAGTTACGTTCTGTTATGTTACGTGTTGTCATGTTAGGATAGGGTAACTTCTACTATTGTGATATGCACTAAGATACTATGTATTTCTGCGTTCTACCCTCCTCTAGTGTGTTCTTCTTGGCTATGGGGAGGCCAGCAGTAGTGGTCTCGGCACGTTAAGTTATGTTGTGTTACGTATACTTATATTACGTTTGGGCAGGTTACGATAGAGTAGAGTTGACACGCGAGCCATACATTGCAATTATGTGGATATGTACGATGTACATAGCTCTACTATACTCTGCTCGTTCCAGGGGAGCCCAGTAATGGTGGTCTCGGCACGTTAGTCTGAGTTACGTTGCGTTTGGTTTGGTTACGTTGTGTTAGGTCAGAATAACTCCGACTATTGCGCTGTACACTGCTGTTCTGTGGAGTTCTGCACTCTCCACCCCTCTACCATACACAGCACGACCTTGCGGAGGCCAGCAATGGCGGTCGTGGCACGATAGGTCGTATCAGGTTTCGTTTGGTTACGTTAGGTGTGATTACGTTTGGTCAGGATGGTTTTGACTCTTGTGGTAGACGCAGATGTTTGGTGGATTTCTACGCTCTATAGTGGTCTTCTGTACTCCGCTTGGTCGTGGGAGACCAGCAATAGCGTTCGCGGCACGTTATGCTGAGATAGCGTATCTTTGACTACCCAGATGTCCATAGATTAGAAGAGTAGAGCACAAAAGTCAAATCTACCCTATCCTAACCTTAACAAATGTAAGACAATCGAACGTAACCGAACTAAAACTAACGTGCCTAGGACACTGCTGCGGGTCTCTCCTGGGACAGGAAGAATATACGAGGGAATGATAGATAGCAGAAACTCGCCGCATTGCAGTGTATAGCAAGAGAGTCAAAGAAAGCCAATCCCTACATGAACCATCCTAAACCAACCGATCGTAGCGTAACTCATCGTAATGTGCCGAGGACACTACGGCTGGCCTCCCGAAAGTCAAGCAGAACGTACTTGAGCACAGGATAGCGCAGAAATGCATGGAATAGCTGCGTATAGCACAAAGTCCAGGGCTATCCTATCCTAACATAACCAATCGCAACATAACCGAAAATAACCTAACTCTCCCTAACGTGCCGCGATAACTAATGCCGGCATCCAAACATCCGAGTGGAATATATTAGAGAAGAGTAGACCACAGATATCCATGGAAACGCAGTATAATGCAGAAAAGTCATAGCAACCTTAACCAAACCTAACCAAACCTGGCCGAGACAAATGTAATCTAACCAAACGTAACGTGCCGAAGCCGCCATTTCTGGCCTCACCAGAGCCAAGAAGAACATATTGGAAGAGCTTTGAGCGCTGAAGCCCATAGAATGGCAATGAGCAGCAGAAAAGTCAAAGGTACCCTACCCTAATCCAGGCAACCCTAACCTAACCGAACGCAACCTATCTCAACCTAACACGCCTAGACCAATATTTCTGGCATCCGCGGAGCCAAGCGGGATACAGCGGAGCACAGTGGAGAGAAGAAATCGACCGAATTCCAATTTACATCGGTAAAGTCAGAGACATCACGAACAAACCTAACCTAGCCTAACCAAACCGAACGTGGACTAACTCTGCCTAACGTGCCGAGACCACCATTGCTGACCTCCCCTGAGACGAGCAGAGTACAGTAGAGCTGTGCAGAGCTTAGAAGTCCAACCAGCTGCACTGTACAGCATACAAGTCATCTATACCCTTTCCTAACCAATTCAAACGTAATACAAGCAAACGTATCCTAACACAACCTGACGTGCCAAGACCAACAATGTTGGCATCCCCAAAGGCAGGCAGAAGGTACTAGAGCACGCTATAGCGCAGAAGGCCACCAAGCAGCCCTGTATAGCTCAACAGTCAAAGATACCATAACTAAACGTGACACATTCTAACCTAGCTAAACGCATACTAAATAAACATAACGTGCAGAGACCGCTATTGCAGCCCTCCACAGAGTCCAGAAGGGTATAGTTGAGCCAAGTAGCGCGCAGAAAGCCACCAAATAGCAATGTATAGTACAAAAGTCAAAGATATCCTGACCTAACCAGTCATAAACTAACCTAACCAAACGTAGAATAAATGAACCTAGCTAGCCGAGACCACTATTGCTGTCTTCTCCATAGCCAAGCAGAACATGCTAGAGCACAGTGGAGCGCAGAAATCCACCGAACAACAGTTTACACCACGAGAGGCAAAGCTACCCAAACCTAACACAAACTAACAACTTAACCGAACGCATTCTAACTCAACCTAACGTGCCGCGAACGCTCCTGCTCGCCTGCCGATGGTCGAGAATAGTATGGTTGATCAATGTAGAGCGCAGAAATCCGCCGAAGATAAGAGTATAGCACGAAAGTCTAAGCTATCCTATCCCAACGCAATCGAACGTAACGTAACCAAACGCAGCCCATCGCAGCCTAATGTGCAGAGAGCAATACTGATGACATCTCCGTAGCAAAGCAGAATATACTAGAGCACAGTGGATCGCAGAAATCCACCGAATAGCAGCGTATAGCACAAATGCCATGGCTACCATAGCCAAACATAACGTAACCAAACCAAACCATGCGTAATCTAACTTGAGCAAACGTACCAGGACCTCTATTGCTGGACTGCCAAGAGACAAGCAGTGGCTAGGAGCGCAATGCAAAGCGCACACATCGACCGAATAGCAATGCAAAGCACTAAAGTCGAAGCTAACCCAACCAAACCTAACCTAACCCTGCCAAGCCAAACGTAACCTAATGCAACATAACGTGCCGCGTGCACTATTTCTGGCCTCACCAGAGCCAATCAGAACATATGAGAGCACAGTAGAGCGCAGAAATCAGCCGTGCAACAGTGTATAGCACAAAAGTCATAGCTATCCTGTACTAACATGACCAACCGTAAGGTAACCTAGCGTAACCTAACTCATCCAAACGGCCTGAGACCACTATTTCTACCAGCCGCAGAGCTAACCAGAACGTACTAGAACACAGTAGAGTGCAGAAGTCCACCGAGTAGCAGTGCACTGCACAAGAGTGAAAGCTATCCTAACTAAACATAGCCCAACCGGTCCTAACTTAAAGTAACACAGCTCAACATAACGTGCCGAGGCCCCTATTGCTAGCCTTCCCAGTGCCAAGCTGAACACACTAGGGCGCTGTAGAGCATGGAATTCCGCCAAATTGCAGTGTACAGCACCAATGTCAAAGATACACCCCCTAACCTAGCAGATCGTAACATAACGGAACGAAACATAACAAAACATAACGTGCGGCGACCATGATTGCAGGTCTCCCAGAGCCAAGCAGAAATTATGCCGGATGGTAGGACGCAGAAATCCATAGGACCGCATTGTATATCAGAAAAGTCTAAGCTGCCCAAGCATATTCCAAACCAACAGAGCCTAAACAAACGGAGCCTAACTCAACGTATCGTGTTTCGGCCACTATTACTGGACTCCGCATGACCAAGCAGAATACAGTAGATCACAGTGTAGCGTAGAAATCCTCCTAATTATAGTGTATACGACGAAAGGCAGGGCTACCCTAACCTAACCCAAGCTTACTTAACCTAACCGAACGTAGCCTAACTCAAGTTCACGTGCCGAGAACACTTCTACTGGCATCCCTATAACCGAATACAGTATAGCAGAGCAATGTAGAGCACATAAATCCGCCGAAGAGCAGGGTATAGCACAAAATGGAAGATACCCTAACCTAACCTGTCCTGACCAAACCTGACCGTGCGTAGCCTAACTCAACCTAAGGTGCCGCGACTACTATTGCTGGCATCCCCAGAGCCAAACTGAACATATTAGAGTAATGTAGAGCGCAGGAATCCAGCGAACAGCAGTGTATCGCACAAGGGTCAAAGCTATCCAGACCAATCCTAACCCAACCTATCCAAGCCAAACGTGACCTAACTAAGCCTGACGTGCCTAGAGCACCATTGCCGCCCTCGCCAACGCCAAACAGAGCATATTAGAGCACAGGAGAGCGCAGAAATCCAACGAATGGCAGTTCATCGCACAAAAGTCAAAGAAACCCTATCCCAAATTAACCAAACGTAACATAAGCTGTCGTAACGTAACCCTACCTGACGTGCCACGAAAGCTATTGCTGGCCTCGTGAGAGCTATGCAGAGTACGGCAGAGCAACGTAGAACGCTTTAATCGCACGCACAGCAGTGTATAGCGGAAAAGTCGGAGATATTCTAACCTAATCTGACCGAACAAGACATAATCAAACGCAAAATATCCCAACATAACGTGCCTTGCGCAAAATTACTGGTCTCCCCACCGCCAATCAGGGCATATTAGAGGAGAGCAGAGCACAGGGGTCCATTGAATCTCAGTGTATAGTACGGAAGTCAAAGACTAGAGACCAATAGCGCGTAGGAATCTGCCGCATTGCAGTGAATAGGACAAAAGTCGAAGATATACTCAAGAAACCATACCTTACCAAACCTAACCAAACGTAACATACCTCAACCTAACGTAGCGCGAGGGCTACTGCTGGCGCCCCCAGAGGCAAGCGGAATATGGAAGAGCGCAGTCGAGCGAAGAAGTCAATATGATATCTGTGTTGAGCGCAGTAGTCAAAACTCTCCTAACCCAACCCAACTCAACCTAACCTAACCGAACATAATCTAACTCAGACTAATGTGCCGCGAACAGTATGGCTGGCCTCCACAGAGTGAAGCACAGCACATTAGTGAAGTGTAGAGCGACGAAGCCAATATAATAGCATTGCAAATCAGAAAAGACGAAGCTATCCTTGCTTGACCCAAACTAGCTTAACCTATTCAAACGTAACATATATCCACATAAAGCGACGTGGCCACAGTTTCCGTCCCCCAGAGCAAAGCTGAACATATTAGGGCACAGTAGAGTAAGGAAATCAACCTAATGACATTGTATAGCACAAAAGTCAAAGCTATACGCTCCTAATCTAACCAACCGCAATATACCCAAACGTAGCCTAGCACAACCTGACATGCAGCGACCGCTATTGCTGGCCTCCTCAGAGTGAAGCAGAATATGCTAGATAATAGTAGAGTGTAAAAATGGAACGCATTGCAGTGAAAAGCACAAAAGTCGAAGATATCCATACCAAACCAAGCCTATCCGAACCTCGCCAAACGTAACATGACTTAACCTGCAGTGCCGAGACCACTATTGCTTGACTCCCCAGAGCCAAGCAGAGCATATCAGAGCACAGTAGGTAGCAACAGACCACCGAATTGCAGTGTATGGCATAAAAGTCAAAGCTACCCTTTCCTAACCTAACCAAGCCTAACGTAACCAGACGTAACATATCTGAACCTAACGTGCCGAGACCAATGTTGCTGGCCTCCTCAGAGCCAAGCACGGCATATTACAGCACAGAAGAGCGCAGAAATTCACTGAAATGCAGTGTGCAACACAAAACTCTGAGCTCCCATCTCCTACCCTAACCAAATGTAACATAACCAGACGCAGCATATCTAAGCCTAGCGTGCCAAGACCAATGTTGCTGGCCTCGCCAGAGGCAAGCACAGCACACTTGATCACAGTTATGCGCAGAAATCCACCGAATAGCAGTGTGTATCACAAAAATCGAAGCTACCCTAGACTAACATAACCAAACATAGCATAAGCAAACGTAACCAAACTACACCTAACCGCCCTATATAGCTATTGCTGACCTCCGCAGAGCAAAGCTGAATACGCCAGAGCACAGTAGATCACAGAAATCAGCGGCGTTACGGGGCAAGGCACAAAAGTTAATGTAAACTAGCCTGACCTAACCTAACCCAAACAAACGTAGCATATCTCAGCATAGGTTGCCGAGACCACTATCGCTGTCTTTCTCAAAGCCAGGCTGAACGCGTCAGACCACTGTGGAGCGCAAAAATTAGCCGAATAGCAATGCCTGGCGCAAAAGCTGTAGCTACACAATCTTAACCTAACCAACCGTAACATTACCAAACGTAATCGAACACGACCTAGCGTACCGCAAACACCATGGCTGCCCTCGCCAGAGCCAAGCGGAAAATAAAAGGCTAGAGCAGAGCACAGAAACACATAGAATCGCGGTGTGCGGCAGAACAGTCAAGGGCACCCATACCCAACGAAAGCTAACATAACCTAACATAACATAGAAAAGCACAACATAACGTGAAGCGACCTCTGCTGCTCACCTCAACAGGGCCAAGCAGATTAGAGTAGGGCACAGAAGAGCGTAGGGATCCATTGAATAAGAGTGTATAGCACGAAAGCCAAAGCTATCCTAACCAAGCTTAGCTTAACCTAACTTAACCGAATGTAGGCTAAGACAACCTAACGTGCCACGACCGCTATTGTTGGCCTCCGCAGAGTCCAACAGAGTATACTAGAGTAGCGGAGAGCACTGAATCCACCGAATAGCAGTGTATAGCACAAAACTCAAGGCTATACTCTCCAAACCAATCCAATCCTGACATAGCCAAACGTACCATAACACAACCTAACGTGACCCGAACACTATTGCTGGCATCTGCAGAGCCAAGCAAAACATAAAGACAAGAGTAGAGTGCCGAAATCCATAGGATCCCAGTAAGTAGTGGAGAAGACAAAGATATCCAACCCTGGCCAAAGTTAACGTAACATAACCGAAAGTAACATATCTCAAACGAACGTGACACTACCACTATAACTTACCTCCCCAGAGCCAAGCAGAACATACCAGAGGACGGCAGGTCGCATAAATCCACCGAACAGCAGTATATAGCACAAAAGTCAAAGCCACCCTAACCAAACGTGACCCAACCTAACCAAACCAAGCGTAATATACATCAACATAGCCTACCAAGGCCACCAATTCTGGCCTCCAGAGTGTCGAGCACGGTATTATAGCGCTATGTAGGAAGCAGAATTCCACCGAATGTCAGTGTATAGCACAACTGTCTCGGCCATCCTGCCGTAACCTAGCCAATCGTAACACAGGCAAACGCAACCTGACAGAGACTAATGTGACCCGACTACTATTGCTGGCCACCACAGAGGCAAGCAAAACATAACTGAGGAGAGTAGAGCGCTGAAATCCATTGAATCGCAGCGAACGGCTGAAAAGTCAAAGCTGCCCCCTACTCACCTAACAAATCGTAACATAACCTAACGTAACGTAACACAACCTAACGTGACGCTACTACTATTGCTCGCCTCCCCAGAGCAAAGCAGAACATACCAGAGGTCGGTAGGGCGCATTGATCCACCGAACAGCAGTACATAGCTAAAAGTCAAAGCCACCCTATCCAAACGTGACCTAACCGGAACCAGACAAACGTAACCTACCTCAGCCAGACGCCACGTCCGCTATTCCTGGACACCGCAGAGGCAGGCAGATGATAGCAGAGCAACTCAGTGTGGAGATATCGACAGAATAGCTTTGTATAGCACAAAAGTCAAAGCTATCCTGACCAAGCCTAACCGATCCTAGTTAAGCCAAGCGTATATAACTCAACCTAGCTCGCCGAGGCCAATATTTCTGGCCTCCACAGAGCCAGGCAGAATATATTAGAGCGCAGCAGAGCTCAGAAATGCACTGAATAGCAGTGCATAGCACAGACGTCTTAGCTATCCAATCCTAACCTAACCAAACGTAAGGCAGCCGAACGTATCCTAATACCTCCTAACGTACCGAGACCACAATTGCTGCCCATCTCAGAGCCAAGCTGAACATATTAGGGCAGAGTAGAGCGCGGAAATCCATAGAATCGCTGTGCATAGCGCAATAGTCGCAGCTAACCGATCCTATCGTAGACAAACGTCACATTACCGAACTCAGCTTAACTCAACCTAATGCGCCGATACCACCATTGCTTGAATCCACAGATCCAAACAGAATACACTAGAGCACGGTAGAGCGCAGCAACCCACCGCATTGCAGCGCGACGCACGTAAGTCAAAGATATCCTAACGTAACTTGTCCTAGCCAAACCCAACCGAACGTAACGTAACTAAACATAACATACAGAGTATACCTTAGCTGGCCTCGCCAGAGGAAAGCATAGCGCATTACAGCAGTGTAGAGCGCAGAAGTCCACAGCATAGCGGTGTATGGCATAGAAGTCAAAGCTATCTTATCGTAACCCGACCAACCGTAGCAATACCCAGCGTAGACTAACAAAATCTTTCGTGACACGACCACTATTGCTGGCTCGCGCAGGGTCGAGCAGAGTAGAGTAGAGTTCAGTAGAGCGCAGTAGAGCGCAGAAAGCAACCAAGTAGCAATGTACAGCACTAGAGACAAATATATCCTATCCCAAGCTAACGAAACTTTACATAACCGAACGTAACATAACACAACCTAACGTGCATAGACCAGCATGGCTGGCCTCTCCGTCGTCAAGCAGAACGTATCGGAGGAGAATGGAGCCCAGAAGTCAATGGAGTGGTAGTGTATAGCAGTAAGGTCAAAGCTATCTGAACATAACCCATGCTGGCATAGCCTAACTTAACGCAATCTAATCCAACTTTCCGGTCCCTAAGCCACTTTTTCCGGCCTTCCCAGATCAAAGCAGAGCATATTAGAGCACAGTAGAGCGGAGAAATTCACCGACTATCGGTGCATAGCGCAAAAGTCATAGCAACCAAATCCATACCTAACCAACCGTAACATTACAAAACGTAAATGAACAAAACTCCACGTGCCTCCACCACCATCGCTGGCCTTGCCAGAGCCAAGCAGAAGATATTACACGCGCGTAGAGCGCACAAATCAACAGAAACGCAGTGTACAGGGGAAATGCCACAGGCAACAATCTTATCCCAGAATATATTATCCTATCCTGGCGTACAAAGCTCAACGTAACGAGCCGCGGCCACTATTGCTGGCCTCCTTAGGGTCAAGCAGATAAGATTAGAGTTCCGTGTAGGGCAGGAATCCACCGAACAACAGTGTATAGCACGAAAGTCAAAGCTACCCTAACCAAACATACCCTAAACCTTCCTAACCAAACGTAACCAATCTCAACCGAAAATGCTTCGACCGCCATTGCTGCCCTTCCCGGGGCCATGCAGAACCTATTAGAGCAGAGTAGAGCGCAGAAATCCATAGCACGGCAGAAACGTCAAATGCACCCGAACCTAACCGGGACTAACGTATTCTAACCTGACATAGCCAAACACAACGTAGCGTGTCGCGACCGCTATTGCTGGCTTCCACATGGAAAGCAGATTAGATTAGAGCTCAGTAGAGGTCAGGAATCCAACGAATAAGAGTGCACAGCACGAGAGTCGAAGTTATCCTGACTAAACTCAGCCGAAACTAACTTAATCGAACGTAACCTAACTCAACCAAACGTGCTACGAGCACTATTGCAGGCATACGGATAGCCAAGCAGAGTATAGTAGAGAAATGTAGAGCGCAAAGATCATCGGAATATCAGTGAAAAGCGCAATAGCTATTCTATACCAACCATACGTAACGTAACATAGACGATCGCAAAATAAGGTATGCTAAGGTATCGAGACCACTACTGCTGGCATCCACATAGTCAAGCAGAATACACTAGAGCACAGTGGTGCACAGAAATCCACTGCATAGCAGTGTTTACCACAAAAGTCAAAGCTATCCTAACCTAACACAGCGTAACCTAACCTAGCCAAAAGTAATCTAGCACAATCTAAGGTATCGCGACCACTATTGCTGGACTCCCGAGAGCCGAGCAGAGCATGGTAGAGCAATATAGAGCGCAGAAATCCACCGACTAGCAGTGTATGGCACAAAACTCTACGCAACCCTATCCAAACCTAAACAAATGTCACATCACCAAACGCAAAATAACTCAGGCTAACGTGCCGAGGCTAATATTGCTGACATTCGCAGCATCAAGAAGAGCGTGCTAGAGCAGAGTAAAAATCATAAATCCACCGAATGGCAGTGTATAGCATAAAAGTCAAAGCTACCCTATTGTAACCTAACAAATCGTGACCTAGCCGAGCGCAGACAACTCAATCAAGCGTGCCGAGACCACTACTGCCGTCCTGCCCAGCGCCAAGCAGACAATATTAGCGGACAGTAGAGTGCAGGAATCCACCGACTGGCAGTGCATAGCACGATAGTAAAAGACATCATAACCAAATTTCGTCCAACCTGGCCTAACCCAACGTATTCCAACTCAAGTTAACGTTATTGCCGGCATCCTCAGCAACAAGCAGAGCATATTATAGCACAGTAGAGTGCAGAAATGAACCGAATAGCGTTGTATAGCATAGAAGTCAGAGCTATCCTTTCCTAATCTTACCTAACGTAACTAAGCCAAACGTGATATATCTGAACCTATCGTGCCGAGAGCACTGTTCCTGGCATCCCCAGAGGCAAGCAGTACAAACTAGAGTACAGTGGCGCGCAGAAATCCACCGCCCTCGCGTGTATAGCAGAAGAGTCAAAGCTATCAAAACTTAAACCGAACAAATGTAACATAACCATACGAAGCGTAGCTCAACATAACATGCCGCGATCACTATTGCTGGACGCACCAGGGCCAAGCAGAAAGCGGCTGAGCACAGTAAAGCGCAAAAGTCCACAACATTACAGTTTACAGAACAGAATTCAAAGATATCCTAATCTAACCCTAGCAAACGAAAGCTAACCAAACGTAACATATCTTAACGTAGCGTGCTTAGACCGCTATTGCAGACATCCCCAGAGACAAGCAGAGGATACCAGAGCCCACTACATCGCAGAAAGCGGCCGCATAGCAGCGTAAAGCACATAAGTCAAAGGTATCCTATCCTAACATGACCTAACCCAACCTACCCAAGAATAGACTAACTCAACGCAACGTGACGAGACCACTACTACTACTTCCGGCATTCCCGCAGACACGTCGAACATATCAGAGCAGAGTAGTGGACAGAAGAACACCGCATTCCTGTGTGCAGCACAGATGTCTTAGGTATCCTAACCTAACCTAGACAAATCTAACCTAACCAAACGTAACATAGCTCTACCGAACTCGCCGCGGCCACCGACTCTGCCCTCCCCAGAGCAAAGCAGAGCACATTAGATCACAGTAGAGTGCAGAAATCCACGGAATAGCTGTGTACAGAACAAAAGTCATAGCTATCCTGGCATAACGTATACAAACGTAACATAACCAAACGTAGCCTAACCCAACCTAACGTACATAGACCACTAGTGCTGACTTCCACAGAGCCAACCAGCATAGACTAGAGCGCAGTGGTTCACAGAAATGCGCCAAGTTGTATTTGCAAAAGCAAGGGTTACCCTAACCTAACCTGGCTTAAACTAACCCAACCAAACGTAGCCTACCTCAGCTTAAGTTTTCCAAACCGCTATTGCTGCCTTTCCCAGAGTCGAGCTGAATACATCGACCGCAGTGGAGCTCAGAAATTCACCGAATAGCAGTGTACAGCACAAAAGTCAGAGTTACCCTCTCCAAACCTAACCAATACTAACACAACTATCGTGCCGAGACCACTATTGCTGGCCTCCAAAGAGTCGAGCAGAGTAGAGTAGAGCACAGTAGAGCGCAGAAATCCACCGATATACCGTCTATGCCGAGAGAGTCAGAGCACTCCATGCCTGAGCCAAACAAACATAACCTAACCGAACGCAACATATCTCAACCGAAAATGCCGTGAGCAGCTTTGCCGGCCTCCCCTGCGCCAAGCAAGGCATATTGCGGCACGGTAGAGGGCAGAAATCCACCGAAGGGCAGTACATTGCACAAATGTCAAAGCTACCCTGTCCTATCACATCCAAACATAATTTAATCAAACGTATCCTAACTTAACCTAACGTACCGAGACCACAATTGCTGTAATCCCCTCGGCCAATCAGAATATGCTGGGGCACAGTAGAGCGCAGAGAGTCACCATATAGCAGCATACAGCTCAATAGTCGAATGCATCACAACCAAACGCGACCAAACCTAACACATCGAAACGTAGACTAACTAAATT
>NW_016911059.1:23391-61051 GCF_001483705.2 Eufriesea mexicana
CCCCTAACAGTACCAATCGTAACGTAACCGAATGTTACCTGGCGCAAACTAACATGGCGCGACCACTGTTGTAGGACGGCCCAGGGCCAAGCAGAATATATTAGAGCATTGTAGAGAGCAGAAATCCGTTGAATCGCAGTGTATAGCAGAAAAGTCAAAGATATCCATACCCAACCCGAGTAAATATAACCTTACCAATCGAAGCCTAACTGGACGCAACGAGAGCTACAACTATTGCTGGGCTCCTCAGGGCCAAGCAGAATACAGTAGAGCATTCTAGAGCGCAGAAGTTCACAGGATAACTGGGTATACCGCGAAAGTCAAAGCTATCCTAATGAAGAAACATAAACAAACGTAGCATAATCGAACGTAGCCTAACTAAACCCAACGCGACGAGAACATTATTACTGGTCATCCCATTTTCGAGCACAGTACGGTAGAGTAATGTAGAGCGTAGAAATCCAGCGAAGTGCAGTGTGTAGCAAAAAAGCCAAAGATATCCTGACCAAACCTATCACAACTTAACCTAACCAAACGTAACATAACACAACCTAACGTGCCGCGACCACTATTACTGGCGTGCTCAGGGTCAAGCAGAGTATGACAGAGCACAGTAGTGCCCAGAAGTCCGTAAGATAGCTGTGTTTAGCACAAAAGACAAAGGTACCATAATGTAACCCAGTAACCTAACCCGAGCAAACGTAATCTATATCAAACAAACGTGCCGCGACCAGTATTGCTGGTCTCCAAAGATCCAAACAGAGCGCAATACATGAGAATAGGGCGCAGAGATCTATACAACCACAGTGAACAGCAGAAAGGGCGAAGCTACCCAAACCTAACCACAGCTAACATAACATGACAAAACGTAGCGTGCCTCATCCTAACGTGCCGAGAAAAATGTTACCGGACACACAAGAGGCGGTCTGGCTGTGGTAGAGCAATGCAGAGAACAGAAATACACCGCATTTAAGTATACAGCACAAGAGTCAGAGACATCCTATCCTAACCCAAACAAACCAAACCTAACCGAACGCAACCTAACCATACATAACGCGCCGCGGCCACAGTTTCCGTCCTCCGCAGGGTGGATCAGGGTATAGTAGAGCAATGTTGAGCGTAGAAATACGGCGAATAGTAGTGTATAGCACACAAGTCAAAGCTATCCTGCCCTAACGTGTCCACGAGTAATATAACCAAACGCGAACAAATCATTAACGTGTCCACGAGTAATATAACCAAACGCGAACAAATCCGAACGCGCATATACCAATACTGCAGGCCTCCGCAGTTTCAAGCAGAACACACCTGAGCACAGTTGAGCGCAGAGATTCAACGTAGATCTGCTTTAGGACAGAAGTTAATGCTATTCAAACCTAACCAAAAGACACATATCCGAACCAAACGTAGCCTAAATCTAATGTGTCGAGACAAGTATTGCTGGCCACCCCAGAGTCTAGCAGAGTATAGTAGAGCACGGTAGAGGGCTGAAAGCCACCAAACATCAATGTTTCGCTCAAAAGTCAAAGACAACCTGACCTAACCAAGCCTGACCAACCTTGCCTAACCCAACGTAGAATAACTAAACCTGTCGTGCGGCGACCGGGATTGCTGGCATCCACAGAGCGGAGCAATGTATAGTGGAGCAATGCAGAGCGCAGAAATCAATCGAATGGCAGTGTACAGTCCAAAACTCAAATCTACACTAGCCTAACACAACTAAACGTAACATAACCCAACCAAACGTGCCGAGACCAATATTGCCGGAACGCCAGCGCCAATCAGAGCATATCTCAGCACAGTTGATAGCAGAAATTCACTGAATTGCAGCGTATAGCACAAGAGTCGAAGCCATCCTTACCTAACCTAACCTAGCCTAACCTAACTCAATATATCGTGCCACGACCGTCATTGGTGGCCACCTCAGGGCGGAGTACGGTATAGTGGAACAAAGAGGAGCGTAGAAATCCGCCGAAAGGCAGTGTATAGCACAAAAGTCAAAGTTATCCTATCATAACCTTAACAATCTTATCAATCTTATCACAACCAAACGTAATCTAACTCTAACTAACGCGCCGCGCCACTATTTCCTGCCTCCCCAGAGCAATGCATAAAATGTTAGATCACTGTAGAGCGCAGAAATCCACCGAATAACGGTATGTAACACGATAGTCAGTACTAACCGATCCTAACCCAAGCAAACGTAACCTAACCAAACGTAGCATAAACCAACCTATCGTGACGAGACCAGTATTGCTGGCATCCGCATAGCCAAGCAAAGCGTATTAGTGCACAGCAGATCGCAGAAATCCACCGAATAGCAGTGTATAGCCCAAAAGTCAAAGCAACCCCAACCAAATATAGCCAAACCTATTCCAACCAAGCGTAACGTAACACAAGCTAGCCTGCCGCGACCGCCATTCCTGGCGTCCCCAGACATAGACAGAGTGCGAGAGCGCATAGTGGAGCCTTGAAGTACACAGAGTAGCAGTGTGTAGCACAAATGTCAAAGCTATCCTAACCAAACGCATCGCAACCTATCCCAACCAAACGTATTCAAACTAAACCTATCGTACCGTGACCACAATTGCTGGCCTCTCGAGAGTCGTTCAGAGTATGGTAGAGCATTGTAGAGCTCAGCAATCCACCGAAGGTCTGTGTACAGCGCAAATTTCTAAGCTATTCTATACTCACATAAACAAATGCAACATAGGTAAACGCAACCGAACCCACCCTAACGTGCCGAGGGCACCACTGATGGTCTCCCCATAGCCAAGCAGTATGTACTAGAGCACCGTAGAGCGCAGAATGTCACCAAATAGTAACGCTGATATCCACAGAGCAAAGCAGAACATATTAGAGGAGTGTAAAGCGTAGAAGAACATAGAACGCCAGTCAACAGCAGAAAAGTCAGAGATATCCTAACCTAAACCAGGCTATCCTAACCTAGCCAAACGTAACCTAAGTCAACCTAACGTGCCGAGACTACCATTGCTGGCCTCCGCGGGGCCAAGCAGAGTATACTAGAGCACAGTAGATCGCAGAAATACACCGCACTACCGCTTATATCACATAAGACAGAGATATTCTGACCAAACCTACTGTAACCTAACCTAACCGATCGTGACATAACTGCACATGACGTGCCTAGACCACTATTGCTGACCTCCACAGAGAAAAGCGAATGCTAGTAGAGAAACGCAGAGCGCAGATATCGACCGAACTGCAGTGTGTAGTACAAAAGTCAAATCAATCCCAACTAAACTTAATATAACCTAACCTAACCAAACGTAAGATAACGCAGTCCAACGTGCCGCGACCACCATTGCTGGGGTACACATTGACATGCAGAGTACGACAGAGCACAGTAGGGCGCAGAAGTCCATAGAGTAGCAGTGCTGAGGACTAATGTCTGGGGTACCGTAACATAACCTGACCGAACCCTACCTAACATTACGTAAAGTAACTGATTCTCACGTGCCGAGAATAATGTTTCTGGACACCCGAGAGCCAAGCAGAGCTTATTAGCGAAGTGTGGGGCTCAGAAATCCATTGAATCGCTGTATATATATAGGGAAAGTCAGAGCTATCCAAGCCTAACCCTTGCCGACGCAAGCTAAACAAGCGAAATCCATCTCAGCCTAACGCGTCGCGGCAACAATTTCTTGCCTACAAAGGTCAATGCAGACCACGATAGAACGCCACTAAGTGGAGAAATCCGCCGAAAAGCAGGTTGCAGCACAAAAGTCAAAGCTATAATATCCTAACCTAACGAATCGTAACACTACGAAGCGTAACCAAGCTAAGCCTGACATGCCACGAGCAATATTCCTGGCATCCCCAGAGTCGAGCAAAGTGTGATATCGCACAGTAGAGCGCAGAAATCCACCGAAAAGCAGTGTACAGCATAAAAGTCAAAGAGCCGAGTAGGTCGTACTACAGCGCAGTAGAGTGCAGAAATACATCGAACGGCAGTGCACAGAACAGAAGTTAAAGCTACGCTAACCAAACTTGGCCTAACCCAAGCTTACCGAACGTAACCTTACTAAACATAGCGTGCCGAGACCGATATTGCTGGCCTTCTCAGAGCCAATCTGAAAATATTAAAGCACTGCAAGGCGCAGAGACGCACCTAGTGGCAGACCATAGCTCTAAAGTCAAACCTACCCTCTCCTAACCTAACCAATCATGGCATAACCGAACGTAACCCATTTCAACATAACGTGACGCGATCAGAATTGCTGGCCTTCGCAGAGCCAAGCTGAAAACATTATAGTTCAGTGGGGCGCAGGAATCCACCTAATTGCCGAATGTAGCTCTTAAGCCAAAGCTACCCTCTCCTATCGTAACCAATCCTACCATAACCAAACGTAACCTAACTAAATCTAAAGTGCCGCGACCACTACAGCTGCCTTTCCCAGATACAAGCAGGACATACTAGAGCTCAGCGTATCGCAGAAATCCACCGAATAGCAGTTTACAGCACAAAAGCTGATGACATCCTAACCAAACTTAGGCTAACCAAGCATACCGAACGTTACCTGGCTCAACATAACGTGCTGAGGCCACTATAGATGGCCTTCCCAGAGCCAAGCCGAAAATGTTAGAGCTCTGTAGGGCGCAGGAATCAACCTAATAGCCGGCTATAGGACTAAAGTCAAATCTACCCTCTCCTTACCTATCCAACCCGAACACAACCGAACGTAACCTAGATCAGCCTTACTTGCGGCGACCGCTATTGCTGGCCCCGCAAGGGCCAAGCAGAACATATTTCTGGAGAGCAGATGACAGAAATCCATGGAATCGCAGTGTATATCAGAAAAGTCAAAGCTACGCAAACCTAACGCGAGCCAACGGCACATATCCAAACATAACGTAACTCAACCCATCCTGCCGAGAGAGCTATTGCTGGCCTCCCCAGAGCCAAGCAGGACATACTAGAGCACAGCACAGCGCAGAACTGCACCTGATAGCAGTGCACAGCACAAAAGTCGTTGATATACTAACCAAACTTATCCTGACCCAACCTAACCTTACGCAACTTGACTAAACGTAACGTACCGAGATCACCATCGCTGGCCTTCCCTGAGCCTCGCTCAAATATTAAAGTACAGTAGGGCACAGAGATCCTCCTAATAACAGACAAATAGCATTAAAGTCAAAGCAATCCTCTCCTAACCGAACCAATCGTTACATAGCCAAACGTAACCTAGTTCATCCTAACGTGCCGCGACCACTATTGCTGGCCCCTCGAGAGCCAAGCAGAACGCATTAGTTGAGAGAAGAACGTAGAAACCCATAGAATCGCATCGTATATCAGAAAAGTCAAAGTTACCCAGGCCTAACCCAAACGACAGAACATATCCAGACATAGCCTAACACAACCTAGCGTGCCGAGACCGCCATGGCAGCCCTCCCCAGAGCCAAGCATGTCGTATTTGTGCACACTAGAGCGCAGAATTCCACCGCATTGCAGCGAATGGCACAAAAGCCGTAGGTGCCCTAGCCGAACGTGATGTAATCTATCCTATCCAAACGCAGCATACCCCAAAATGACGGGCCGCGTCCACAGCTCCTGGCCACCAGATCGAAGCAGAATGTAGCATAGCACATTAGATCACAAATATTCGCCGAATACCAGTGCATTGCACGAAAGTCTATGCTATAATACCAAATACAGCCTAATCCGGCATAACCAAACGTAACAAACCTCAAGCTTGCGAGCCGCGGCCACTGCTGCTCGCATTCCCAGAGCCAGGCAAAATGTAGTAGAGCAGAGAATATTAGACCAGTGTAGAGCGTATAAATCCACCAAATAGCAATGTATAGCACAAAAGTCTACGATATGCTCTCCTAACCTGACCTAACCAAGAATAACCGAACGCAGCATATCTCAACATATGGTGCCGCGACCAAAGCTCCTGGCCTCCCCATAGCAAGGCAAAATGTAGTAGAGCAGAGAAGATCACAGAAATCCGCCGAAAAGCAGTGCAAAGCACGAAAGTCAAAGTAGCATATCCTAACCTATCCAAACGAGACATACACAAACGTATCCTAGCTCAACCTAACATGACGAGACCACTATTGCTGGCCTCCACAGAGAAAAGCAGAATGTACTAGATCGCAGTAGTGCGCAGAAACCAACCGCGTTGCGGTGAATGGCACAAAGGTCGAAGGTACACTAACGTAACCTGACCTAACCTAACCCAACCGAACGTAGCGCAACTCAACGGAGCGTGCAGAGCCCACTATTGCTGGCCTCGCCAGAGCCAAACTGAAAATACTGGAACGCTGTAGAGCGCATATACCCGCGGATGGCTGTTTACACCGCATAAGTCTGAACTATCCCACTCTAAGCCCAAAACGTAACATAACCAAACCTAGCCTAACCCATCCTAGCCAGCCGAGACCGCTATTGCTGACGTCCCCAGCGCCAAACAGAATAGACTACGGCACATTAGTAGAAATCCTCCGAATGGAAATGTACAGCACAATAGCCGCAGACATCCTATCACAGCCTGTCGTAATCTAACCAAACCAAACGAAGCATAACCAAACATAACGTGCAGCGACCACTGCTCCTGGCCTGCCCATAGCCAAGCAGGACTTAGTAGAGCACAATAGATCCCAGTAGTTCATCGAATAGCCGTGTGAGCACAAAAGTAAAAGCTATCCTGACCAAAGTTAACATAACGCTACCCAACCTATCGTAACCTGACCCAACATAACATGCCAAGACCGCTATTACTGACCTTCCCAGAGCGGGGCTGAAGATAATAGAGCACTCTAGTGCGCAGGAACTGGCCTAATAGCAGACTATCGCAATAAAGTCAAAGCTATCCTCCACAAGCGTAACCAAATGTTAACATATCCAAAGTAACATATGAAACCTTAACGTACCGAGACCGCTATTGCTGGCCTCCCCAGAATCGAGTAGAAAGTATTGGAGGACAGTGGATCGCAGAAGTCCATATAATCGCAGTATATAGCACAATAGTTGTAGCTATCGGAGCATAACCCAAGATAACGTGATCCAACCAAGCGTAACCTAACTCAGCACAACGTGTCGCTACCACTATTGCTGGCCCACCCTGTGCAAAGCAGGATATAGCAGAGCAGACTGGAAGGCCGGATGCCTCTGAATAGCAGTGTATATCACGGAGGTCTAAGTTAACCTTGCCGTGGATAGCCTAATCATACATAACCAAACGCAACATAGCCCAACCTGACCTCCCGAGAACACTATAGCTGGTCACCCCAGAGCCAAGCAGAAAATATGAGAACACAGTAGAGCGCAGTACTCCGCGGAATTCAGTGTATACCACAAAAGTCTGAGCTACACTGTCCTAACGTCACCATATGAAACATAGGCAAACGTAGCACAACTCAACCAAACGTGCCGGGACGACTATTGATGGATTCCCCAGCACCCACCATAATATACTGCAGCAAAGCAGAGTGCAGAAATCCACCTCATTGCAGTGTATGGCACAAAGGTCTAACATATTCTGACCCAACCTGACATAACCTAAGCCATCCGAACGTAGTTTAACTCCACACAGCGTGACGTGACCAATATTGCTGGCCTCCCCAGATCCAAGCAGAACATAATAGGGTACAGCAGAAGGTAGAGGTCCACCGAACATCAGTCTGTACCATGAAAGTCAAAGCAATCCAAACCTAACCCAAACTAACATAACCACATATAACGTATCCTAACTTAGCCTAACGAGCCGAGACCACTATTACGGGCCTCCCTAGGGTCGACCAGAGTACAGAAGAGCAATATACATCGTAGAAATACTCCGAACAGCGGTGCATAGCACAAAAGTGAAAGATATCCCATCCTAGGACGATCAATCGTGACATTTCCAAACGGTGCCTAACACCACCTATCTTGGCATGACGACTATTTCTGGTATCGTTATAGTCGGCCAGAGTATAGTCGGACACAGTAGAGAGTGGAAAGCCAAAGAATAGCAACGTGTGGCACAAAAGGTAATGAGATCAGGGCCTAACCAGACCTAACCTAACATAGCCATTCGCAGAGTAACTCAACCTAACATGCAGACACCTCTATCGCTGTCCAGCCCAAAGCAAAGCAGGGCACATGAGAGCGCTGTAGCGATAAGGAATCCAACGAATAACGGTGTGTAGCACAAGATTCTTAGCTGTCCCGTCCTAACCTAACCAAATCTGCCCTATCCAAAAGTAATATAACTCAACCTAACGTGCTGCGGCCACTATTGCTGGCCTCCCCGGGGCCTAGCTGATTAGAGCAGAGCACAGTGGAAGGCAGCAATCCGCCGAATAACTGTATATAGCACGACAGTCGTAGTTAATATAATCAAACCTTACCTAAGCTAACATGTCCAAACGTGACCTAACATATCATCACGTGCCACGGCCACTATTGCTGGCCTCCCGAGAGTCAAGCAGAGTACAGTAGAGCAATGTAGAGCGCAGGAATACACCGAAGGGCAGTATGTAGAACATAAGTCAAAGGTACCATATCCTGAGGAAACCAACTGTAGCACTACCAAGCGTTACATAACTCAGACTAGCGTGCCGAGACCAACATTGCTGGCATCCTCGTAGCCATGCAGAATGTACTAGTGCACAGTAGTGCGCAGAAATCCACCGAAAAGCAGTATGCAGCACAAGAGTCGAAGGTAACCTATCCTAAGATAACCAAACGCAACATAAGCAAACGAGACATAACCCAACCGAGCGTATCTAGGTCACAGTTGCTGACCTCCTCAGAGCAAGGCAGGATATACAAGAGCAGTGGAGGGCAAATGAATCCGCTGCACTGATGTGCAAGGCACAAAAGACAAAGATATCCTAACCTAACATGAATAAACCTAACACAACCTAACCTAACCTAACTCAACATAACGTACCGAGGCCTCCATTTCTGTCCTTCCCAGAGCGTAGCTGAAAATATTGCAGCACAGTAGAGCGCAGAAATCCACCAAACAGCAGGATATAGCTCTAAAGTCAAAGCGATACTCTTCAAACCAAACCAACCGTAATATAACCAAACGTAACGAAACTCAACCTAACGCACCGCGACCACTACTGCTGGCGTCCACAAAGTCAAGCAGAACACGTTGGTGGAGAATGAAACGGAGAAGACCATCGAACCGCAGTGTATATCAGAAAGGTCTATCCTACCAAGATCTAACCGAAACAAGCAGAACATAACCAAACTTAGCCTAACCCAACTTAACGTGCCGTGAACGCTATTTCTGTCCTCATAGTACTAAGCAGGACATACAAGAGCACTGTAGAGGGCTGAGATCCGCCGAATAGCAGTGCGCAGCACATAAGTTAAAGCAACCCTAACCAAACTTTGCCTACCCCAACCGAAACGAATGTCACCTGACAAAACATAACTTTCGGAGGCCACTATTGCTGGCATACCCGTAGCCAAGCTGAAAATATCAGGGCACCGTAAGGCGCAGAAATCCACCTATGAGCAGGCTATGGCACTAAAGTCAAAACAATCCTCTCCTAACCTAGCCAAACGTAACAAAACCAAACGTAGCATAACTCAGACTAAAGTGTCGCGGCCACTATTGCCGGCCTCCCAAGAGCCATGCAGAAAACGATTGTGGAGGGAAGAACGAAGTGTATATCAGAAAAGTCAGAGCCACCCAAACATAAACCAAACAAACAGAACATTACCGAACATAGCCAAACTCCACCTAACGTTCCGAGACCGCTATTGCTCCACTGGCTAGAGCCTATCGGGACATACTAGAGCACTGGAGAGCTCAGAAATCCACAAATAGCAGTGTACAGCGCAAAAGATAAAGCTATACTAACCAAACTTTCCGTAAGCCGTCCTAACCGAACGTAACATAACTCAACATACCGTGCCGAGACCACAATTTCTGGCCTTCCCCGTGCCAAGCACGAAATATTGCAGCACTGTAGAGCGCAGAAATCCATCAAATAGCAGACTACAGCACTAAAGTTAAAGCTACACTTTAAAAACCTAACCAACCGTAACATAACCGAACGTAATCAAACACAACCTAGCGCGCCGCGACCACTATTGCTGGCCTCCCCACAGTCATGCAGAACACATTTGTAGAGAGTATAACACAGAAATTCATAGACCTGCAGTGTACGTCGGAAAAGTCAAAGCTACCTAAACCTAACAGAAACAACCAGAACGTAACCAAGCAAAGCATAACCCAAACTAACGTGCCGTGACCGCTATTTCTATATTCCGCAGAGCCAGGCAGGACATACTAGAGCACAGTATAGCGAAGATACCCACCGAGTAATGGTGCACTTCACATATGTAATAGCTATCCTAACCAAACTTCGCCTAACTGAACCTCAACGAATGTAATCTGACACAACATAACGTTCGGAGACCACTACTACTCGCCTTCCCTGCGTGAAGCTGAACATATTGGAGCACTCTAGGGCGCAGAGATCCCCCTAATAGCATACTATAGCAATAAAGACGAAGCTATCCTCCCCTAACATAACCAATCGTAACATCACCTAAGGTAACAAAACTCAACCTAACCTGCCGCGACCACTATTGCTGGCCACCGCAAAGCCAAGCAGGACTCATTAGTAGAGAGTGGAACACAGAAATCCGTAGAATCGCAGAGTATATCAGAAGAGTCGAAGCTACCCAAACCTAACCAAATCAAACCGAGCATAAGCGAACATAGCATTGCTGCACCTAACGTGCCGAGACCGATATTGCTGCCCTCCCCAGAGAAAAGCAAGACGTACTAGAGCCCAGTAGAGCGCAGAAATCCACCGAAAAGCAGTGCACAGCACAAAAGTTATAGCCAACATTACAAAACATAGCCTAACCGTGCCTTACCGAATGAAACCTCACTCTACGTAACGAGCCGAGACCACTATTTCTGGTCTTCCCAGACCCAAGCTGAGAGCATTAGAGCACTCTAGGGCGCAGAAATCCACCTAATATCAGACTGTAGCACCAAAGTCAAAGCAAGACGCTCGTCACCTAACCAACCTTAACAAAAACAAACGTGATCAAACTCAAACTAACGCGCCGAGACATGTACTGCTGGCCCCGTCAGCGTCAAGCAGAACACATTAATGGAGAGTCGAAGGCAGAAATCCTTAGAATCGCAGTGTATACCAGAATGGTCAATGCTACCCAAACCAAAGCCACGCATAGCCTAACTCAACCTAAAGTGCCGAGACCGCTTTTGCTGCCATCCCCCAAGTCAAGCAGGGCATACTATAGCACAATAGAGCTCACAGATCCACCGAATAGCAGTGTACAGCACATAAGTTGGACCTATCCTAACCAAACTTATCCTAACCCAACCTAACAGAACGTAACATGACTCAACATGACGCGCTGAGACCGCTATTGCTGGCCTTCCAAGAGCCAGGCTGAAAATATTAGAGCACTGTAGAGCGAAGGAATGCAGAGAATATCACACTATAGCACTGTAGTCATACCTGTCCTCTACTGAGCTCGCGAATCATAACGTAACCGATCGTTACCTAACTCCAGCTAACGTGCCGAGACTGCTATTGCTGGCCTCCCCACAGCTAAGCAGAGAAAGCTAGTGGAGAGCAGAACCAAGATATCCGTAGAATCGCCGTGCATATCAGAATAGTCAAAGCTGCGGAAGCCAAACCCACAACAACCGAGCACAGCCGAACATGGACTAACTCAACCTAACGTGCCGAAACCGCTATCACTCTCCCCCCAGAGCCAAACAGTACACACTAGAGCACAGGAGAGCCCTGAGATCCACCGAATAGGAGTGTACAGCTCAAAAGTTAGAGCTATCCTAACCAAGCTTAGCCAAGCCCAACCTATCCGAATGTAACCTGACCAAGCATAGCTTTCGGGGGCCCCTTTTGCTGACCTTCCTAGGACCACGCTGAAAGTAATAAAGCCCTGTAGTGCGCAGAAATACACCTAATAGCTGACTGTAGCACAAAAGTCAAAGCAACTTATCCTAACATAACCAATAGTGACACATCCATACGTAACTTAACACAACCTAACGTGCCACGACCACTATTGCTGGCCTCTACAGAGCCTAGCAGAAGAAATTAGTGGAGAGTAGAACGCAGAAATCCGCAGAATAGCTGGTTATGTCAGAAAAGTCGAAGCTACACAAACCTAACCCAAACAAACAGAACATAAACAAACATGGCATAACTGAACCCAACGTGCCGAGACCACCATTGCAGGACGACCAAAAGCCAAGCAGGGAACATTAGTGGAGAGTAGAACGCAGAAATCCGCAGAATAGCTGGTTATGTCAGAAAAGTCGAAGCTACCCAAACGAAACCCAAGCAAGGACAACTAAACAAAACATAGCCTTTCCCGACATAGCGTGTCGAGACCGCTATTGCTGGCCTGCGACCACTATTGCTGGCCTCTACAGAGCCTAGCAGAAAAAATTAGTGGAGAGTAGAACGCAGAAATCCGCAGAATAGCTGGTTATGTCAGAAAAGTCGAAGCTACCCAAACGAAACCCAAGCAAGGACAACTAAACAAAACATAGCCTTTCCCGACATAGCGTGTCGAGACCGCTATTGCTGGCCTGCGACCACTATTGCTGGCCTCTACAGAGCCTAGCAGAAAAAATTAGTGGAGAGTAGAACGCAGAAA
Organism: Eufriesea mexicana; assembly: GCF_001483705.2. Taxonomy (NCBI): domain Eukaryota; kingdom Metazoa; phylum Arthropoda; class Insecta; order Hymenoptera; family Apidae; genus Eufriesea; species Eufriesea mexicana. Next base: position 36,035 of record NW_016911059.1, read on the forward strand.
TCCGCAGAATAGCTGGTTATGTCAGAAAAGTCGAAGCTACCCAAACGAAACCCAAGCAAGGACAACTAAACAAAACATAGCCTTTCCCGACATAGCGTGTCGAGACCGCTATTGCTGGCCTGCGACCACTATTGCTGGCCTCTACAGAGCCTAGCAGAAAAAATTAGTGGAGAGTAGAACGCAGAAATCCGCAGAATAGCTGGTTATGTCAGAAAAGTCGAAGCTACCCAAACGTAACCCAACTCATGCTAACGTGCCACGACCACTATTACTGGCCTCCCCGGAGCCAAGCGGAAAACATTAGTGGGGAGTGGAACGTAGAAATTCATAGAATCACAGGGTATATCGGAAATGTCAAAGCTACCTAAACCTAACTAAAACCAAGAGAACATGTCCAAACATATCCCAATCCAAACTGACGCACCCAGAGCAGCATTTCTGGACTTCACAGAGGCAAGCTGAAAATATTAGAGCACTGTCGATCACCGAAATTCACGGAATAACAGTGTATTGCACGGAAGTCCAAGACATCCTGACCTAACTAGCCTAACTTAACATAACCAATCTCAACAAACCACAAGCTAACGTGCCACGGCCACCGTTGCTTTCCTCCCCAGAGTCGAGCAGATTATAATAGAGCGACGTAGAGCATAGCAATCCGCCAAAAAGCAGTGTACATCACAAAACTTGAAGATATCCTAACCTAACCTGACCTAACATAACCTCACCGAACGCACCATAACTCAACATAACTTGTCACGACCGCTGCTCCTCGCTGCCCCTGAACCAAGCAGAATGTAGCAGAGCGCGGTAGATCATAGAAATACACCAGATAACAGGTACAGCACGATAGTAGAAGCTACAATGACCAAACGTAGCCAAACCTAACTTAACCAGTCGTAACATAGACCAACCTAACGTGCCGCGGCCACTATTGCTTGCGTCCCCGCGGTCGGGTAGAGTATAGTAGAGCAGTGTAGAGCGTAGAAATCCAACGAATTGCAGTGTACAGCACAAAATGCGAGGATGCCCTAACCAAACTTGGCATAACCAAACCTTACCAAACGTAGCATAGCCCAACATAACGAGCGGCGGCCGCAATTCGTGGCTTTCGTAGAGGCAAACAGAGCATATTAGAATACACTAGGGTGCAGAGATGAACCGAATAGAAGTGTAGAGCACAAAAGCCTTAGATATCCTAATCTAACCTGACCTTACCTAACCTAACCAATCGTAGTCTAACTAAACGTAACGTGCCGCGACCGGTATTAATGGCCATCGTAGAGCCATGCAGAGCATATTAGAACAAATTAGAGCGCAGGAATCCTCCGAGTAGCATTGTACAGCACAAAAGTCGAAGTAGCATAACCTAGCCTAGCCAAGCGTAACACAAACAAACGGTGCCTAACCTAACCTAACACGACGGGACCGCTATTGCTGGCCATCACAGAGACGAGTAGAAATGACCAGAGCGCGATATAGCTCTGAAATCTACCGAAATGCAGTGAATAGCACAAAAGCCGTAGATGCCCCAGCATAACATGACCTAACATAACCTAACCGAAGGTAGCATATCTCAACATAACTTACAGCGACCACGGATCCTGGCATCCCCGTAGACAAGTAGAATGTGATAGAGCAGAGTAGATCACTGAAATACACCGAATAACGGTGTATAGCACGAAAGCCAAAGCTAAGCTAACCAAACATAGTCCAACCTAACCTAGCCAAACATATCCTAGCTCAAAATAACGTGAGCCGACCACCATTGCTCGCCACCCAGAGCCGAACAGTATATAGTAGAGCAACGCAGAAATCCACCGAATAGCTGTGTAAAGCACAAATTGCTCGCCACCCAGAGCCGAACAGTATATAGTAGAGCAACGCAGAAATCCACCGAATAGCAGTGTAAAGCACAAAGTGGACCGCTATCGATGGCCTTCGTAGAGCCGAGCAGAGCATGTTAGAGCACATTAGAGCGCTGGAATCCACCTCATTGCAGTGTATAGCGCTGGAGTCAGACATATCCTGACATAACCTGGCCTTACCTAACTAATCCAAACGTTGTGTCACCAAGCGTTACGTGACGAGAAAGATATTCCTGGCCTCAACAGGGGCGAGCAGAATGTACCAGGGCAGAGTAGACCGCAGATATCCGCCGCATTTCTGTGAATAGCCCATAGCCGTTTATATCCTAGCCTAACCTGACCTAACCTATCCCAATCAAACGCAGCATAACACAACATGACGTGCCGCGGCCACTGCACCTGACCTCCCCGGAGGAAAGCAGAATATAGTAGAACACAGTGGGTCACAGGAATCCTCCGAATAGCAGTGTAAGGCATAAAAGTCGATGTAGCATATCCTTACTTAGCAAAACGTGACATGTCCAAACGTAACATAACTAAACCTAACTTGACCAGACCACCATTGGTCGGCTCCACGAAGGCAAAAAGGAAGTACCAGAGCACGGTTTGGCGCAGGAGACCACCGCATTGCAGTGAATGGCACAAAAGCCGTAAATATCCTAACCGAGCCTGACCGAACCTAACATAACCAAAAGTAGGGTGACGAAAAAGGGCGTGCCGCGACCGCTGTCTGCCGGTATCCACAGAGCCAACCAGAATACAGTAGAGCATAGTAGATCACAGGAACCCGCCGGATAATAGTGTATAGCATGATAGTCGAAGACACCAAAACGAAACACAACACAACATAACCTAAGCAAACGTAGCCCAACTCAGCATAACCTGCCACCACCCTTGCTTTCCTCCACAGGGCCAAGCATAATATGGTAAGGCTCTGTCGTGTGCAGAAATCCTCCGAACAGAAGCGCATAGCACGGGAGTCAAAGATAAACTGTCCGAGCTTGACAAAACCTACCCCAACCAAACGTAACTTAACCCAAACTAACGTGCCGGGACCAGGATTGCTGGCCTCGCCAGAGCCAAGCAGAATGCGCTATAGTACAGTAGGGCGCAGAAATCAAGCGTGCTGCAGTGAATAGCATAATAACCGTAGATATCCTAGCGTAACAAGGCCTAACCAAACATTACCAAACGTAGCATAACTCAACGTGAAGTGCGGCGACCGCTATTGATGGCCTCCACAGAAACAAGCAATATGTACTGGATCGCAGAAGAGCGCAGAAACCAACCTCATTGCACTAAATGGCACAAAAGTCGGAGATATACTAAAATAACCTGACATAACTTAACCTAACCATACGTAACATAACGCAACGTAACGTGCCGAGATTACTATTGCTGGCCCACCAGAGACAAGTGGAAAATATTGGAGCGCAGTAGGGCTCAGAAATACACCGAATGGCAGTGAAGGGCACGAAGGTCTAGGATATTCTGTCCTAACATAACCGAACGTAACATAAGCAAACGTACCAGAACAAAAGCAAACGTGCCGAGACCAATACTGCGGGCATCCGCAGAGACAAGCAGAATATACAAGAGCACAGTAGAGCGCAGAAGTCGGAGGATAGCAGTGTATAGCACAGACGTCTAACCACTCCTGTCCTGACCTCAACAAACGTAATACAGCCAGATGTTGCATAGCTCAGACAGACGTGCCGACAACACAGTTGCTGGAGGCAGCAGAGCCCAGCAGGACATACTAGAGCACTGTAGAGCGCAGATATCCACCGAACGGCAGTGTACAGGACAAAAGTTAAAGCCATCCTAACAAAACTTTGCCTATCCCAACCTAACCGAACGCAACGTGACATAATGTAACGTGCCGAGGACAATGTTGCTGGCCTTCCCAGAGCCAAGCTGAACATGTTAGAGCACTGTAGGGCGAAGAAACCCACCTAACATGGGACTATAGCACTAAAATCAAAGCTGTCCTCCACTAACCAAATTAAGCGTAACATAACCAAGCGTAATCTATCTCATCCTAAAGTGCCGCGACCACCAAAGCTGGCCACTACAGAGCCATGCAGAACACACTAGTGGAGTGTAGAATGGAGAAATCCTTAGAATCGTCGTGTACACCAGAAAAAGTCGTAGCTACCCACACCTATCCATGACAAACAGATCATAGCCAAACCTAGCCTAACACAACCGAACGTGTCGAGAACCCAATCGCTGCCCGCCCAGTGCGAGGCAGGACACACTCGAGCACAGTAGAGCGCAGAAATCCAACGGATAGCAGTCTACAACGCAAAAGTTATAGGCATCCCACATAAGCTTAGCCTAACCCAACCTAACCGAACGTAACGTGGCAGAACGTAACGAGCCGATAGCTGCACTATAGCTGGACTTCATGGAGCCAAGCAGAAAATATTAGGGCACGGTAGGTAGCACAAATCCACTTAATAGTAGACTACAGCAATAAAGTGAAAGCTATCCTCTCCTCACCAAACCAATCGTAACACAACTAGGCGTAGCCTAACTCAACCTAACGTGCGGGTATCGCCATTTCTGGTCTCCTCAAAGCCAAGCAGAACATATCAGTGTGGTGTAGAACGCAGAAATCCATAGAACCGCAGTGCACCCCAGGATAGTCAAAGGTACGAAGACCTAACCCGAACCAACAGAACGCATCCAGACATAGCCTTACTCAACCTAACGTGCCGAGGCAGCTATTTTTGCCATACGCAGAACCCAGCAGGACATGCAAGAGCGGAGATGGCAGAATTCCACCGAATAGCAGTGTACAGCGCAAAAGTTTATGATATCCTAACCAAACATAGCCTAACCGAAACTAACCTGTCTCAACATTGCGTGCCGAGACCACCATTGGTGGCCTTCCCAGAGCCAAAACTGAAAATATTAGGGCACTCGAGGGCGCAGGGATCCACCTAACAGCAGATTATAGACCTCAAGTCAGTGCCATTCTCTCCTAACCTCACCAACTGTAACATAGCCGAACGTAAAATAACTCAGCCTAACGTTCCCCGACCGCCATTGCTGGAGTAGACCTCAAGTCAGTGCCATTCTCTCCTAACCTAACCAACTGTAACATAGCCGAACGTAAAATAACTCAGCCTAACGTTCCCCGACCGCCATTGCTGGTATCCCCAGAGCCAAGCAGAATACATTAATGGAGAGTAGAACGCAGAAATCCATAGAGTCGCAGTGTATATCAGAAAACTCACAGCTACACGAACCTAACCCGAACCAACGGAACATAACCAAACGTAGCATAACTCAACCTGACGTGCTGTGACAGCTATTGTTGCTATCCTCAAAGCCAAGCAGGATATATCAGAGCACAGTGGAGCGTCGAGAACAACGTAACAGCAGTGCACAACACAAAAGTTAAAGCAACCCTTACCAAACGTAGCCTAACCCAACTTAACCGTACATAGCCTTACACATCATAACGCGACGAGACCACACTTCCTGGTCTTTCCAGAGCCAAGCTGAAAGTATTAGAGTTCTGAAGAGCGCTGAAATCCACCTAATAGCAGAATGCAACGCTAAATGCGATGCTATCCACCCCTAACCTAACCAACTGTAACATAACCAAACGTAACCTATCTCAACCTAACGTGCCGCGACCACTGTTGCTGACCTTCGCAGAGGCAAGCTGAAAGTATTAGAGCACTCTAGGGCGCAGAAGTCCACCAAATTGCAGACTATAGCGCTAAATTCAAAACAAACACCTCCTAACCTGACCAACTGTAATATAACAAAACGTAACTTAGCTCAAACTGACGTGTCACCACCACTATTGCTGGCCTACCCTGAGACAAGCTGGACACACTTCAGCGCAGTAGAGCACAGAAATCCACCGAAGAGCAGTGTGCAGCACAATAGTTAAAGCTCTACTGGCCAAAAGTAGCCTCACCCAAACTAACCGAACGCAACACAACTAATTATTACATGACGAGACGACTATTGCAGGCCTTGCCGGAGCCAAGCTGAAAGTATTAGAGAACTGCATGGCGCAGAGATCCACCTGACCGCGGACTATAGCACTAAAGTCGAAGCAGGCCTCCCAAAGCCTGAACAAACGTAACAAAACCTAACGTAATATAACTCAACCTAACGAGCCGCGAGCACCATTGCTGGCATTCCCAGAGCCAAGCAGAACGCGTTAGTGGAGAGCAGAACGCAGAAATCCGTAGAATCGCGGTGTATATCAGAAAAGTCGTAGCTACCCAAACCTATCCCTGGCAAACAGAACATCGCCAAACATAGCCTAACGCAACCTAACGTGCCTAGACCTCTATTGCTGCCCGCCCGGTACCAGGCAGGACACAATAGAGCACAGCAGAGCGCAGATGCCCACCAAATAGCCGTGTACAGCACAAAAGTTGAAGCAATCTGAACAAAACGTAGAATAATCCAACGTAACCTTATGTTAACTGACACAACATAAAGCGCCGTGGCCACTATTGCTGCCCTTCCTAGAGCCAAGCTGACAATAATACAGCACTATATGGCGGACGAAGCCACCTAATAGTAGTTTATAGCACTGAAGTCAAAGCTATCTCCTTCTAACGAATCCATAACCAAACGTTATCTAACTAAAACTAACCTGCCGCGACCACTACCGCTGGCATCCACAGGGCCAAGCAGGACGCACTGTGCAGAGTAGAAGACGGAAGTCCATAGAATCGCAGTGTATAGCGGAAAAGTCTACGCTACCCAAACGTAACCCAAACCAACAGAACATATACAAACATAGCCTAACTCAACCTAACGTGCCGAGACGGCTATTGCTGCCATCCCCAGTGCCAAGCAGGACATAATAGAGCGCAGTAGATGGCAGAAATCCAACGAACAGCAGTGTAAGGCACAAAAGTTTATGCGATCCTAACCAAAGATAGCCTTACCCAACCTAACCGTACGTATCAGGTCTCAACATTTCGTGCCGTGACCAATTTTGCTAGCCTTACCGGAGCTTAAGCTGTATATATTAGAGTACCGTGGTGCGCAGAAATCCACCTAATAGCAGACTATAACACGAAAGTCATAGGTACCCTCTCCTAACCGAACTGAGTGTAACATAACCAAACATCACATAACAGAATCTAACTTGCCGCGACCACTATTGCTGGCTCTCCCGAGACAGGCAGCACAAATTAGTGGAGGGCAGGACGCATAAATCCATAGAATCGCAGTTAGTACCGGAAAAGATATAGCTGCCCAAACCTAACCAGACCAACACAATATAGCCAAACATAGCCTAACACAACCTACCGTGCCTACAACGCTGCTGCTCCATAGAGCAAACGAGAAGATACTAGAGCACATTAGAGCACATATGTCCACCGAATAACTGTGTACAGCAGAAAAGTTGCAGCTATCCTATCCAAACTTAGCAGAAACCAACGAAGCATGACGTAACTTGACTCAACGTAACGTGCAGGGACCACTATTGCTGTCCTTCCTAGAGCCTTGCAGAAGATACTAGGGTATTGTAGAGCGCACAATATCCACCTAATAGCAGACTATAGCACTAAAGTGAAAGCTGTCCCCTCCTCACCAAACCAATCGTCTCGCATCTAGGCGTAGCCTAACTCAAACTAACGTGCCGCTATCGCTATTGCTGGTCTCCTCAGAGCCAAACAGAACATATCAGTGGGGTGTAGAACGCAGAAATCCATAGAACCGCAGTGTACGCCAGGAGAGTCAAAGCTACAAAGTCTAACAAAAGCCAACGGAACACAGCCAAGAATTGCCTAAGTGAACCCAGCGTGCCGAAAACAATAGCGCTGCACCCCCCCCCCCTCCGCCCACCGCCAGAGCCCAGAAGGGCATACTAGAGCACAGTAGAGCGCAGAAGCCCACCGAATAGCAATGTACAACACAATAGTTAAACCCATCTCAACCAAACGTAGCGTAACCCAACCAAACTAGATGTTACCTGACTCAACATAACGTGCCGCGGCCAATATTGGTGCCCTAGCCAAAGCCAAGCTGACAATAATACAGCACAGTATGGCGGAGGAATCCACCTAACATCGGACTATAGCACTGAAGACAAAGCTATCCCCTCCTAACCAATCCAAATATACCATAACCAAACGTAACGTAACTCAGACTATCCTGCCGCGACCACTAATGCTGGCCTCCTCATGGCAAAGAAGAACGCATTAGTGGAGAGTAGAAGACAGATATCCATAGAATCGCTGTGTATAGAGGAAAAGTCTAAGCTACCCAAACAAAGAGAAAATAACCAAACTTACCCTAGCACAACCTATCGCGCCGAGGCCGCCACTGCTGCCCTCCCCAGAGCCAAGCTGAACGCATTATTAGAGAGCAGAACGCAGAAATCCATAGAATAGCAGTGTACAGCAGAATAGTCCAAGATATCCAAACCGAAACCAAATCAACAGAACGTAGCCAAACATAGCATACCTCAACCTAACGTGGCGTGACCGTTATTGCTGCCATGCCCAGGCCCCAAACAGGACATACTAGAGCACAGTAGAGCGTAGAAATCCACCGAATTTCAGTGTACAGGGCAAAAGTTAAGGCTGTAATAACCAAGCATAGCCTTACCAAGCCTGTCCGAACGTGACGTGACTCAACGTAACGTGCCGCGAGCACTACTGCTGGCCTTCCCAGAGACAAGCTGAACATGTTACAGCGCTGTATGGCGCAGGAATCCATCTAATGGCACAACATAGCACTGAAGTCAAACCAAAACTCTCCTAATCAGACCACCGTAACATAATCAAACGTAACGTAGCTCAAGCTAACGTGCCGCGACCACTACTGCTGGCCACCACAGAGCCAAGCAGAAGGCATTATTGGAGAGCAGAACGCAGAAATCCATATAAGCGCAGTGTATATCTGAATAGTCAGATCAACCCAAGCCTAACCCAAGCCAACAGGACATAAGCAAACACAGCCTGACTCCACTTAACGTGCCGAGATCGTTATTGTTCCCCTCCCGAAAGCCAAGCAGGACATACCAGAGCACAGTAGAGCGCAGTAATCCATTGAAAAGCAGTGTACAGCACAAAAGTAAAAGCTCTCCTGACCAAACTTAACCTAACCCAGCCTAAAGGAACGAAACGTGCCTCGGCTTAACGTGACGAGACCACTATTGCTGGCCTTCCCAGATGCAAGCTGAAAACATGAAAGCACTGTAAGGAGCAGATATCCAAGTAATAGCAGACAATGCCACTAAAGCCAAGCTATCCTCTCGATATCTAAAGAACCGTAACATAACCAAACGTATCCCAACTCAACCTAACGTGCTGCGACCACTATTGCTGACCTACCCAGAGTCGAGCGGAGCACATTAGTAGAGAGTAGGACGCAGTTGTCCATGTCATCGCAATGTATATTGGAAAAGTCAGAGAAACCCAGACCTAACCCAAACAAACAGGACATTGCCAAACAGAGTAATTTAGACTAACGCGCTGAGACCACTATTGCTGCACCCCAGAGCCAAGCAGGTCATACTAGAGCACAGTAGAGCGCAGAAATCCACTGCATTGCTGTGTACAGCAAGAAAGTTGAAGCTACACATACCATACGTGGCCTAAACCACCCCAACCGAACGTAGCCAGACAAACCATAACGTGCCGTGTCCACTACTGCTGGCTTTCTCAGAGCAAAGCTGTAAATATTAGCGCACTGTAGGCCGCAGAGATTCACCTGATAGCAGACGATAGTGCTAAATTCACTGTTATCGTCTCCCAACCTAACCAATCGTAACATAACTCAAACCAACGTGCCAATACCGCTATTGCTGCCCTCCCCAGAGTCAATCAGGACATACTAGAGCGCAGTGGAGCGCAGAAATCTACCGAACAGCAGTGTGCAGCGCAAAAGTTAAAGCTATCCTCTCCAAACTTATCCTGACCCAAACTAATCGAACGTAACCTGACATATTATGTCGTGCCGAGACCACTATTGCTGGCCTTGGCAGAGCCAAACTGAAAATATTAGGGCACTGTAGGCGCATAAATCCACCTAATGGCTGACTATAGCACTAAAGTCATACCTATCATCTCCTAACCTAACCGAACGTAACATAACCGAACGTAAACTTAACTCAACCTAATGTGCCGGGATCACCATTGATGGCCTCCCCAGAGTCAAGCGGAACAGGTTAGTGGAGAGCAGAACGCAGAAAAGTATATAATCGCAGTGTATATAAGAAAAGTCGAAGCTACCCAAGCCTAACCCAACCCAACAGAACATAACCGAACATAGCCTGATCGAAACTAACGTGCCGCGACCGCTATTGATACACTCCCCAGAGGCAAGCAGGACATACTAGAGCACAGTAGCGCGCAGAAACCCAACGAATAGCAGACTATTGCACTAAATTCCTGGCAATCCTATTCCAACATAAGGTATCGTAACATATCCAAACGTACCCTAGCCGACTCTAACGTGCCGCGACCACTATTGCTGGCCTCCACGGAGCCAAGCGGGACATGCTAGAGCGCAGTCGAGCGCAGAAACCTACCGAATGGCAGTGTACCGCACAAGGTTTGAAGCTATCCTGACCAAACTTTGTCTCACCCAACCTAACCGAAGGTAACCTGAAACAGTGCAACGTGCAGTGGCCACTATTGCTGGCCGTCCCTGAGCTAAGTTGAAAGCATTAGAGTTCTCTGTGGCGCAGGAATTCACATTGTAGCAGACTATAGCCGTAAAGTCAAAGCTTTCCTCTCCTAACCTAACCAATCTTAACATATCCAAACGTAACCTAGCTCTGCGTAACCCGCCGCGACCACTATTGCTGGCCTCCTCAGCGCCAAGCAGGACATACTAGAGCGCAGTGGATTGCAGATGTCCGCCGAACAGCAGTGTACGGCACAAAAGTTACTGCTATTCCGACAAAACATTGCCTTAACCAACCAAACCGAAAGTAACGTGAACCAACATAACGTGCCGTAGCCAGTATTGCTGGCCTTCCGGAGCCAAGCTGAAAACATTAAGGCGCTGTCGGCAGCAGGTATCCACCTAAGAGCAGACGATCGCACTAAAGACTAGGCAATCCCCTCCAAACCAAGCCAATCGTAACATAATCAATCGTAAAGTAGCGCAACATAGCGTGACGCGGCCACTGTTGCTGGCCACCGCAGAGACAGATAGAAGACATTAGCAGAGAGTAGAACGCAGAAATCCATATTATTGCAGTGTATTTCAGAAAAGTGGAAGATGCCAAGTCCTTACCCTGGCCAACCGTACATAACCGAGCGTAGCATAATTCAAAATAACGTGCCGAGGCAGTTATTGCTGCACACCCCAGAGCCAAGCAGGACATACTAGAGCACATTGGTGCGCATAGATACTACGAACAGCAGTCTATAGGGCAATGGATAAGTCTATCCTATACAAACATGGCCTACCCAACCTAGCCTAACGTAACCTGACTCAACATGACGTGCCGATACTACTATTGCTAGCCTTGCCAGAGCCCAGCTGAAAACATTAGAGCACTGTAGGGTGCAGAAATCCACCTAATAGCGGACTATGGCACTAAGGACATAGCTACACTCTCCTAACGTAGAGAATCGTAACATAACCGAAAGTACACTAACTTACACTGGCGCAACGCAACCACTATTTCTGGCCTCCCGAGAGGCAAGGAGGACATACTAAAGCGCAGTTGAGTGCAGATGTCCACCGAACAGAAGCGTTCAGTGCAAAAGGTACAGCTACCCTGACCAAGCATTACCTAACCCAACCTAACCGAATGTATCCCTTCGCAACGTAACGTACCGGGTCCACTATTGCTGGCCTTCCCGGAGCCAAGCTGAAAATGTTAAAGCACAGTAGGGGGCTGAAATCCACCTAGTAACGGACTATTGCGCTAAAGTCAAAGGTATCCTCACCTAACCTAACCGTCCGTAACAGAACCCAACTGAACATAGTTGAACCTAACGTGACGAGACCGCTATTGTTGCCCTCCCCAGAGCGAAACTGTACATGCTAGAGCACAATAGAGCGCAGAAATCCATTGTATGGCAGTGTACAGCACAGCAGTTAAAGATATCCTGACCCAACCTAACCGAACGTTGCCTGACACAATGTAACGTGCCAAGACCGCTAACCCCGTCATTGCCAGAACCAAGTGGATAATATTAGAGCATTCTAGGGTGCATAAATCCACCTAATTGCAAACTATGGTACTAAGGCCGTTGCTATCCTCTCATAACATAGAGAGTCGTACCATAACCGAACTTATCCTAGCTTGTGCTAACGTGCCGCGACCACACCTGCCGGCCATCCCAGAGACAAGCAGAATATGCTAGAGCACAGTAGAGCGCAGCAATCCACCGCATTGAAGTGTAATGCACAAAAGTATAAGGTACCCTAACCTACACTGACATAACCTAGCCTAACCAAACGTATCCAAGCCCAACATAACGTACTTAGCTAATTTTTGCTAGGATCCCCATGGTCAAGCAGGGCATATTAGGGCATAGTAGAGCGCAGAGGTACACAGAATGACAGTTTATAGCACGAAAGTCTAAGATACCCTAACCTAGCGCAAACAAGCCTAACGTAACCAAACGTATCATGACACAGACTAACGCGCCGTGGCCACCATTGCTTGCCACCCCAGAGCCAAGCAGTACATTCTAGAGCATAGTAGGGCGCAGAAACTCACCGAAAGCATCGTACAGCGAAGATGTCAAAACTACACTTTCCATACATAACCAAATGTATTGTAACCAGACGAAACCTACCTCGACAGAACGTGCCGAGACAAATATTGCTGAGCTCGACAGAGCCAAGCTGATCGTATAAGCAGTGAGCAGGGCGTAGGAACCTATAGAATCGCAGTGTATGGCACAAAAGTCAAAGCTACCCTATCCCAACCGAACCAACCATAGCATAGCTGAACGTAACCTATCACAAACTAACGTGCAGAGACGTGCTGGACTCAACAAAGCCACGCAGAACATATTAGAGGAGATCAGGGCGCAGAAATCCATAAAATCGCAGTGTATAGCAAAAAAGTCAAAGCTATGCGAACCTAATACGAGCTAACGTAACATAACCAAACGCAAGATAACTCAACTTAACGTGCTGCGGGCACCGTTTCTGTCCTCCCCAGAGTAAAACAGAGCATGTCAGAGCACAGTAGTGCCCAGAAATCCACCGCATTGCAGTGTATAGCACATAAGCCAAAACGACCATAACCTAACCTGACACGACCAAACCAAGCCAAACGTAATCTAGCCACACCTAACGTGCCTCTACCGCTATTGCTGGCCTCCACAGAGCAAAGCAGGATAAATTAGGGACTAACGTGCTGCGGGCACCGTTTCTGTCCTCCCCAGAGTAAAACAGAGCATGTCAGAACACAGTAGTGCCCAGAAATCCACCGCATTGCAGTGTATAGCACAAAAGCCAAAACGACCATAACCTAACCTGACACGACCAAACCAAGCCAAACGTAATCTAACCACACCTAACGTGCCTCTACCGCTATTGCTGGCCTCCACAGAGCAAAGCAGGATAAATTAGGGGAGAGAGGGGTGCAGAAATAATGGGATCACAGTGTACAGCACAAGAGTCGAAGCTTCCATATCCTAACCAAACCAAACGTAACATTACCGAACGTTGGATAGCACAACCTAACCAGCCGAGGCCACTATGGCATGCCTAGCCAGAGACAAGGAAAATACTCTGGAGCACAGCATAGCGCAGAAATACACCGCATTGCATTATAAAGCTCAAAAGTCAGGGATACACTAACACAGCATAACCAACCGTGACATAACCAATCGCAAACGAACAGATTCTAACGTGCCGCGTCAACTGTGGCTTCCCTATCCAGAGCCATGCAGAATGTACTAGTGCTCAGTAGAGCGCAGAAATCAGCCCCATCATAGTGTACAGCACAAAAGTCAAATATATCCCAACATAGCCTGTCAAAGCTTATCTTGAGAAAGCTATTGCTGGCCTCTCCAGATACAGGCAGAAAACTTTAGAGAACTGTAGAAGGCAGATGTCCGCCGAATAGCATTGTGCAGCAAAAAGACAATGCTACGCTATCCTAACCTAGCCAAACGTAACGTAACTAGGCACATCGTGCCGTGGCCACCGTTGATGACCTCCACAGAGCCAAGCAGACAATTTTAGAGCACAGTGGAACGCAGAAATCCACCGAATAGCTGTGTACGGCACAATAGTCAAAGCCACCGTATCCTAACCTAGCCGGACGTAACGTAGCCAAACGCAACATAACGCGACCTTAAGTGACGAGACCTCTACTGCTGCCCCCCCCCCAAAGCCAAACAGAACATACTAGAGGAGAGAGGAGCGCAGAAATCCACCGGATTGCAGTGTATAGCACAAAAGTCGAAGGTATACTAAAATAACCTGACCTAGCATAACCTATCCTAACGTAACCTAACCAAACGTAACGTGCCAAGGCCATACTTGCTGACCTACCCAGTGCCAAGCTAAACATTCCAGCTCACAGTCTAGCGCAAGAATGCGCCTAATAGCAGTGTACAGCACTAGAGTCGATGGTATCCTCTCATAACCGTGCCAAACGTAACCTAACCGAACGCAGCGTGACTCAACATAACGTGCCGTGAACGCTACTGCTGACCCCCCACCCCCCTAAACCGCCACGCAGGAATTATTAGAGCGCAGTATGTCGCAGAAGTCCACCGCAAAGCAGTGCATAGCGCAAACGTCAAAGCTATCCTAACCTAATCTGACCAAACGCAACGTAACCAAGCGTAACTTACCGCAACGTAACGCGCCGAGACAGCTATTGCTGGCCACCCCAGAGCCATGCAGGAGATATTAGAGCACGGAAGAGCACAGAAATCCACCGAATAGCAGTGTACAGCACAACTGTCAAAGCCACCCTATCCTAACCTGACCAAACGTAACACAACCATGAGTAGCGTAACATAACCTATCGCGCCGACACCACTATTGCTAGCCTCCACACAGCTAAGCAAAATATACTAGAGCGCAGTAGAGCGCATAAGTGCGACGTATAACATCGTATAGCACGAAAGTCAGAGCCAACCTAACCAAACTTAATATAGCCTAGTCAAACCAAACGTGGCCTAACTCAAACTAACGCGCCGCGGGCACAATTGCGGGCCTACCCAGAGAAAAGCAGAAAATATTAGAGCGCAGTAATCCACCGCAATGCAGTGTATAGCACAAGAGCCGAAGATACCCTAGCAAAACCTAATCCAACCTAACATAACCTAACCTAACGTAACTCAAACTGACTTGCCGTGACCACTATTGCTGGCCACCCCACAGCCAAATAGAAAATATTATAGGACAGTGGCGCGCAGAAAACCATTCCATTGCAGTGTATATCACAAAAGTCTATGTCATCCTAGCATAACCTGTCGTGGCATCACCTAACCAAAGGTGGACAAACTCATCTTATCGTGCCGAGATCATAATTGCTGGCCTACCCAGTGCCAAGGAGAACATTTTAGAGCATAGTCTAGGGCAGAAACGCACCGAACATCAGCGTGCAACACAGAAGTCGAAGCTATCCTGTTTAAACATAACCAAACGTAACGTAGCCAAACGTATCATAACTGAACCTCCAGTCACGAGACCTCTATTGCTGCCTTCCACACAGCCGAGCCGAACATAGACGGGGAGGGTAGTGCTCAGAAATCCATAGGATCGCAGTGTACTGCGGAAGAGTTACAGCTATACTATCCTAACCTAGAGCATATTACGGGAGAGTGGAGCACAGAAATAGAAATAATCGCGGTGTGTAGCAGAAAAGTCAAAGCTTTCTACACCTAACGCATAATAACGTAACCTAACCAGTTCAATATAATGTGCCGCACCAAAATTGCTGACCTACCCAGGGCCAAGCAGAATATAGTAGAGCACAGTAGAGCTCAGAGATCCACCGAATAACTGTGCATAGCACGAAGGTCAAA
This sequence comes from Eufriesea mexicana, assembly GCF_001483705.2. Classification (NCBI taxonomy): domain Eukaryota; kingdom Metazoa; phylum Arthropoda; class Insecta; order Hymenoptera; family Apidae; genus Eufriesea; species Eufriesea mexicana. The sequence goes on from NW_016911059.1 coordinate 51,867, forward strand.
TCTACACTTACCGAAAATATCCGACCCCAACCTGACCAAACGTAACCTAAATCAAACCAGCTTGCCGTGATCAATATTGCTGGCCCCCCAGAGACAAGCAGAAAGAATTAGAAGACAGTAGAGCTCGGTAATCCACCGAATAAAAGCGTATGCCACGAAATTCATGGATATCCTAACCGAACTAAGCCTAAACTAACTTAACCGAATGTAACATAGCAGAAACAAGCATGCCGGGACCACCGTTGCAGACATCCCCAGGGCCAACCAAAATACAGTAGGGCAAAGTAGAACGCAGAAATCCACCGAACGCCCGTGCATATCACGAAAGAGAAGCTGCACTTTTCGAAATTAACCTAACCCTGTCCAAATCAAACGTAACCTAACACAACCTAACGCGCCGCGACAAATATTGCTGACCTCCTCAGAGCCAAGCTGAAAATACGAGTGCACAGAAGAGCGCCGAAATACGCGGAATAGCTGTGTATAGCACAAAAGTCAAAGTTATGCTACCCGAAAATAACCAAGTGTGACGTAACCAAGCGCAACCCAACTTAGACATACGCGACCAGGCCTCCATTGCTGCCCCCTCAGTGGCAGGCAGAGAATATTAGAGGGGAGCAGAGCGCAGAAATCCATACAATCGCAGTGTACAGCACAAAAGTCAAAGCTGTCCTATCCTACCCTAGCCAACCGTAGCATAGCCAAACGAAACGTAACAATACCTAACACACCGTGGCCACGATTGCTGGCCTCCCCATAGACGTACAGTACATAGTACAGTAGAGTAGTGCTCAGAAATCTATACAATCGAAGTGTATAGCAGAAAAGTCAAAACCATCAGAGCCAAGCCAAAATAAATGTAACCTAACCACACGTAACATAACTCACCATATCATGCCGCGACCGCTATTGCTCGCCCCCCCCCCCCAAGATATCCTCACCGAAACAAGCATTACCTAGCGTAGCCGAACGTAACCTATCACAACCTAGCGAGCCGAGACAACAATTTCTGGCCTCCCCAGAGACAAGCAGATCAAATTAGAGCGTAGTAGAACGCAGAAATGCACCGAATAGCAGTGTAAAGCACAAATGCGAAAATTAACCTATACCAACATAACCAGCCTTCACAAAACCAGACGTAACATGGTTCAATCCATCGTGCCGGAACAGCTGTGACTGGCCTCCTCAGGGCAAAGCGGAAAACAGCAGAGCACAGTAAATCCCACAAATCCACCGCATTGCTGTATATAGCACGAAAGTCAGAGATATACTAACATAACCTGACCAAACGCAACCTAACCAAACATTGCCTAACTAAGTGTAACGTGCCGAGACCATAATTGCTGGCATGCACAGTGCAAGGCAGAAAATATTACTGCACAGCCTAGCGCAGAAATGTACCGAACATCAGTGTGCAGCACAGAAGTCGAAGCTATCATATCCTAACCTAAACAAGCGTAACGTAACCATACGTAGCATAACTCAACCTTAACTGACGACACCTCTATTGCTGCCCTCCCCAAGGCCGAGCAGAACGTAGTAGAGGAGAGTAACGCTCAGAAGTCCATAGAATCGCAGTATACAGCGCAAAGTCGAGACTACTCAAACCTATTCCAAACTAACATGACCTAACCTATCGCAGCCTAACTCAACATAAAGTGTCGCGACTACTATTGCTGTCCTTGCCAGGGCCAAGCAAAATGTAGTAGAGCAGAATACAGCGCAGAATTCCACCGAATAACAGTGTACAGTACGAAAGACGAAGCTATTCTAACAGTACCCGTTATAGCCTGACCTAACCGAACGTACCCTAACAATAGCTAACCTTCCGGGACCACATTTGGAGACCCCCCTGTGCCACGCAGAAGATATCAGAGTGCAGAAGATTGCAGAAAACCGCCGAATAGCAGTGTATGGCATAAAATTTGTAGCCATCTTTTCCTAACGTAACCAACGGTAACGTAGCCAAACGCTACATAACACAACCTAACCTATAGAGACCACCATTGCTGTCACCCCAGAGCCAAGCGGAGCACTGCATAGCAATGCGGCGCGTAGGTGTCCTCCGAATAGCAATCCATAGCGCAAAAGCCAAAGCTATCCCAACCTAACCTAGCCAAACGTAACATAACCAAGCGTTAGTTAACTCAACCTAGCGCGCTGAGGCCACTATTGCTAGCCTCCACAGAGCCAAGTAGAGTGTGGTAGTGTACAGTAGGTCGCAGTAATACACCGTATAACAGTGCATAGCACAAAAGTCAAAGCTACCCCATCCTAACATAGCCAAACGAAGCGTAAGCGAGCGTAACATAACCCAACAAAACGCGCCGAGACACCTATTACTAACCTCCCCATAGCCAAGCAGAATATACTAGAGCACAGTAGAGCGCAGTAATCCACCGTATTGCAGCGTGTTGCACAAGAGTCAAAAATATCCTAACATAAGCTGTCCTTACTAAGCCTAACCGAACATAGCCGAACTAAACGCAACGAGCCAAGAATACTATTGCTAGCCTCCCCAGAGCCAAGCAGTGCATATTAGAGCATCGTAGAGCGCAGAAATCCACCGAATGGCAGTGTATAGCATAAAAGTCAAAGCTATCCTATCCTAACCTATCCAAACGCTATCTATTTCAGCCTAAGGTGCCGATACCACTATTACTCGCCTTCGCGGAGCCAACTGGAATACACTAGAGCGCAGTAGAGCGCAGAAGTTCGCCGAACAACAGTTTATACGACGAAAGTGAAAGCAATCCGAACCTAAGCCGAACTAACGTAACCTAACCAAACGTAGCCTAACTCAACCTAACGTGCCGAGAACACTATTACTGGCCTCTCCCGAGTCGGCCAGGGTATAGTAGATCAATGCAGAGCGTCGAAATCCAACGAATAGCTGCGTAAAGCACAAAAGACACAGCTATGCTCTACTAACAAAACCAATCGTACCATCGCCAATCGTAGCCTAGCAAAACCTATTGTGGCACGACCACAGTTGCTAGCATCCCAAGGTCCAAGCAGAACCTGTTCGAGGGCAGAAAGGCGCAAGGATCCATCGAATCGCAGTGTACAGCAGAAAAGTCGAAGGTATCCAAACCTAACCCAAACGAACGTAATCTAACCTAACGTAGGAAGACTCAGCACCACGTGCCACGACCAGTATTGCTCGCATCCGGCGAGTCGAGCAGAGTATAGTAGAACAATGCAGATCGCAGGTATCCGCCAAATGGAAATGTATAGTACAAAAGTCAAAGCTGCCCTCTCCTAACCTATAAAAAGGTAATATAGCCAAACGCAACCTAACTTAACTTAACGTGCCGAGACCACTGTTGCCGGTCTCCACAGAGGCGAGCAGAACATGCTAGACGAGTGTAAGGCGCAGAAGTCCATAGAATCGCAGCGCATAGCGCAACAGCCCTAGCTACCATATCCTATCGTAGACAAATGTAACATAACCGAACGTTGCTTATCTCAACCCAACGCGCCGGGACAACTATTGCTTCTCTCCGAGAGACAAGCAGAGCATATTACTGCAACACAGAGAGCAGAAATCCACCGAATGGTGGTGTGTAGCATAAAAGTCGCAGCAATCCTCTCCTTACCTAACCAATCGTGGCATTACCAAACGTAGCTTAGAAATAACTATCGTGCCACGAACACTACTCCTGGCGTCCCCAGAGTCGGGCAGAGTATAGTAGAGCAACGCACAGCGTAGAAACCCGCACAATTGCAGTGTATAGCGCAAAAGCCACACTTATCCTGTCCTAACCTAACCAAATGTAGCACAACCAAACGTAACATAACTCAGGCTGTCTTGCCGATACCAATACTGCTGAACTCCCCATATACAAGCAGAATATGCTATAGCAGATTAGAGCGCAGAAGGACAGCGAACAGCAGTGTATAGCACAAAAGTCTGAGATAGCCTATCCTAACCTAGCCAAACGTAACGCAGCCAAACGTATCGTAGCTAAACCTAATGTGCCTAAACCACCACTGCTGGCATCCCCAGAGCCAAGCAGAATATACTAGAGGACAGCTGTGCGCAGAAATCCGCCGAATAGCAGTGTACAGCACAACTGCCATAGCTGTCCTAGCCAAACATATACAAACGTGACACAACCATACGGGACCTAACTCAACATAACATGCCTGGACCACTATTATTGACCTCCCCAGAGCGAAGCAGAATTAACAATAGCATAGTAGAGCGCAGAAATCCGCCGCACCCAAGTGCAAAGCACAAAAGTCAAAGGTATCCTATCCAAACCTAACCAAACGTAACATAAGCAGACGCAATGTAACCCAAACATACGTGCTACGACCGTTGCTGCTGGTCTCACGAGAGATAAGCAGAACATGGCAGAGCAATGTAGAACGCTGCAATCGTCCGAACAGCAGTTTATAGCGCAAAGGTCAAAGCCATCCCAATCAAATATAACCAACCATAACGCAACCACGCGTACCCTAACACTGACAAACGTGACGCGACTGCTACTGCTGGCCTCCGCAGAGGCAAGCTGATTCTAGTGGAGCAACGAAGTGTAAAGTCTCCTACCGAATTGCAGTGTAGAGCAAAAAGGTAGAAGCTAGCTGAACCAAACCTCTCCTACCCTAGCCAGGCGTAGCGTAACATAACTCAACCTAGCGTGCGAGATCACTATTGTTGGCCTCTCCAGAGCCAAGCAGCACGTATTACAGCTCATTAGATGGCAGAAATACATCGCATAGCTGTGCACAGTACAAGAGTAAAAGCTATCCTATTCCAACCTAGCCAAACGTAACGTAACCAAACATAACCCAAATATTCCTAGCTTGACACGACAGAAATTGCTGGTCGCCCCAGTGTCGAGCAGAGTCTAGTTGAGCAATGAAGAGCGCAGAAATCCACCGAATGACAGCGTATAGCGCAAAAGTCAAGGTTCTCCTATCCAAACCTAACCAAACGTAACATAACCGGACGCAACGTAAGCAAAACTTACGAGCCACGACCGCTACTGCTGGATTCACGAGAGTTCGGCAGAGTAAAGGGGAGCAATGTAGAACGCCGAAGTCGTCTAAACAGCAGTGTGTAGCACAAAAGTCAGTGCTAGCCTAACCAAAACCAACCAATCCTAACCTAACCAAACGCAAAATAAATCAAAGTAATCTGCCGAGATAACTATACCTGGCGTCCAAAGAGACAAGCAGTGTGTCATAGCGCGCAGAAGAGCGCAGAAGTCCACATAATTGCAGTGTATGGCACAAAATGCAAAGGTATCCTAACCTATCACGACGTAGCCTAACCAAAGCAAACGTAAACTGCCACATACTAACGTGCCGCGACCACTATTTCTAGCCACCCGACAGTCGAGCGGAAAATGGTAGCACCATCCAGAGCGCTGCCACCATGTGGCAGTATATAGCACAAAAGTCTAAGCAACGAAGTCCAAACATAGCCAAACGTACCGTAACTGAACGTTGCTTAACTCAAACTAACGCGCCGAGAACAGTCTTTCTTGCATCCCCATAGCCAAGCAGAATATACTGGATCGCAGTAGAGCACAGTAATCGAACGCGACGCAGTGGGTTGCACAAAGGTCAAAGATAATCTAACCTAACCTGTCCTAACCTAACCTAAGGGAACGTAGCCTAACTAAACGTAACGTGTGCAGAATGCCATTCCTGGCCTCCCCACAGTCAAGCAGAGCATACTAGAGCAATGTAGAGCGCAGAATGCACCGAACGGCGGTGCACAGCATAGAAGTCAAAGCTATCCTATCCTAACGTAACCAAACGTAACACGACCGAACGTTATATACCTCAAACTAACGTGCCGAGACCACTATAGCTGCCCCGCCCCAGGGCCCAGCAGGACATACAATAGCACGGTAGAGCGCAGGCGACCACCGAACGGCAGCTTATGCCACGGAAGTCGGAGCAAGGTGAACCTAACCCGTACAAATATAGCCTAACCAAGCGCAGCCTATCTGACACTAACGTGCCGAGACCACTAATGCTGCCCTCCACAGAGCCAAGCAGAGGATATTAGAGCAATGTGAGCGCAGAAACTCACCGAAGAGCAGTGTATAGCAGAAAAGTCAAAGCTATCATATCCTAAACTAACTAACCGTAACACATATAAACGTAACCTACCCCACCTAATATGTCGCGACCACTATTTCTGTCCTTCCCAGATCCGGGTAGAACTTGCTAGAGGAGAGTAGTGCTCAGAAATCTGTTGAAATACATTGTATAGCGCAAAATTCAAGGACACCCTATCCTAACCCGAGCAAACGTAACATAGCCGAGCGTAACCAAACCCAAGCTAACGTGTGGAGGACACATCTGCTGGCCTCCGCAGAGCCAAGCGGGAAACTCTAGAGAGCAGTAGAGCGCAGAAATCCGCCGCAATGCATTGTACAGCACAAGAGTCGAAGTTATGCTATCCTAACCTAGCCAATCGTAGCATAACTAAACGTATCCTAGCTCAATCCAACGTGCTGCGACCACTATCTCAGGCCTCCCCAGAGCCGGGCAGAGCATATTAGAGAGGAGTGGAGCACTGAAACCCATAGAATCCCGGTGTATATTAGAAAAGTCTAAGCTAACCGAACCTAGCCCAAACAAATGTAACCTAAGCAAACGCAGCATAACTCAACATAAAGCGACGCGATCACTATTGCTGGCCTCGGCAGGGCCAGGCGGAATACAGCAGAGCGCAGTAGAGCACAGATATCCACCGAAAGACAGTGTACAATACGAAATTCGAAGATATCCTGACCGAACGTAGCGTAGCGTAGCCTAACCAACGTAGCGTAACTCAACTAACGCGCCGAGAACACTATTGCTGGCCACCCCAGAACCGAGCGGAGTACAGCAGTGCAACGTATAGCGTAGGAACTCACAGAATTGCAGAGTATAGTGCAAAAGTCAAACATATCCCATCATAACCTAGACAAAGGTATCATAATCAAACGAAACCTAACTAAACCTAACGTGCGTACACCGCTACTGCTGAAAACCCCAGGGCCAAGCAGAATACTCTATAGCACAGCAGATCTCAGAAATTCGCCGCATTGAAGTGTAAAGCAGAAAAGTAGAAGGTATAACCTAACCATACCTAACCTAACTCAGCCAAACGTAACCAAGCCCATTCTAACGTGCCTAGCCAGGCATTGCTGGCCTCCTCAGGGCGCAGCAGAGTATAGTAAATCACAGTGATGCCCAGAAATCCACCGCATTGCTGTGTATAGCGAAAAGTCGAAGATATGCTAACAAAACCAGACAAAATGTAACCTAATCAAACATAGCCTGACTAAACGAAGCGTGCCGAGACCATAATTGCTGGCATACACAGTGCCAAGCAGAATATATTAGAGCACTCTCTAGCGCAGAAATGCACCGAATATCAGTGTGCAGCACAGAAGTCGAAGCTATCCTATCCTAACATAAAGTGACATCACATACACGCACGTAACATAACACAAACCAACGTACCGGGACCATTGTCGCTGGCCTCAACAGGGCCAAGCAGAATATACTCCAGCACAGTAGAGCACAGAAATCCATCGAATCGCAGCGTATAGCGGAAAAATCGAAGCTATCCTTACCGAAATTATCATAATAGATCCTAACCAAAGGTAACAGAGCGCAACCGTTACTGCCGAGCCCACTACTGGTGGCCTCCCCGGAGCCAAGCAGAAAACATTATAGCAGGGTAGAGCGCAGATTTCCACAAAACAGCAGGGTATAGCGTGATTGTCATAGCCACTGTAACGAAACATAGCCTAACCTAAACCAACTGAACGTAACATAGCTCAAAATAACGTGCCACGACCGTTACTACTAGCCACCCACGTGTCGAGCCGAGTATAGCAGAGCAACATAGAGCATATAAATCCATCGAATAGCAGTGTATAACGCAAAAGTAAATGCTATTCTAACCTAGCCTAACCAAACGTAATACATGCATACGTAACATAACACAACATGACGTTCAGAGACCACTATTGCTGGGACCCCCAGAGCAAAGCAAAATATACTAGAACACTGAATAGTGCAGAAGTCCGCCGCTCTGCCGTGTATAGCACAATAGTCGAAGACATCCAAACCGAACCTGTCAAAATGACCAAATTGGGACAAACGAAACCTAACTCAATCGAACGTGCCGAGGCCATTATTGCTGGCAACCGTAGCGCCAAGCAGAATATAGTAGAGCACAGAATATAGCAGGCATACACCGAATAACATTGTATATCGCGAAAGTCAAAGCCCTCCTTTTCGGATTTAGCAAAACTTAACATAACCGCACGTAAAGTTACTGAAGCATACGTGCCACGAGCACTATTGCTGACCACCCCAGAGTAGAGCAGTGTATAGTAGAGCAATGTAGAGCGCAGGAATCCATCGAGCAGTCGCGTACAACGCAAAGGTTAAAAATATCGTATCCTAACCTAGGCAAACGTAACATAACCGTACGTAACCGAATACCACATAACGTGCCGAAACCACTGTTACAGTCCTCCCCAAGGACAATCAGAGAATATAAGAACAATGTAGAGCGCAGAGATCCACCGAATAGCTGCGTACGGCACAAAAGTCGAAGCTACCATATTCCAACCTTGCCATACGTAACGTAACCAAACTTGACATAACTAAACCAATCGTGCCGAGAACAATATTGCAGCTATCACCAGAACCAAGCAGCACATATTAGAGGGAGTAGAGTGCAGGGATCCATATAATCTCAGTGTATAGCACAGAAGTCAAAGCCAACCTATTCAAACCTAGCCAATCGCAACGTAGTCAAACATAACCTAACACAACCTAACTGGCCGAGACAAGTATTGCTGACCTCCCCAGGGCAAAGCAAAATATACTAGAACATGGTAGAGCGCAGACATCCGCCGCATTGTAGCATACAGTACAAAAGTCTGCCACATCCATACCTTACCTGGAATAACCTAACATAGCCAATCGTAGCATTACTCAGACGTAGTCAAACATAACCTAACACAACCTAACTGGCCGAGACAAGTATTGCTGACCTCCCCAGGGCAAAGCAAAATATACTAGAACATGGTAGAGCGCAGACATCCGCCGCATTGTAGCATACAGTACAAAAGTCTGCCACATCCATACCTTACCTGGAATAACCTAACATAACCAATCGTAGCATAACTCAGACTTGCCACCACTGCATTCCT